>NW_026999405.1:300000-600000 GCF_037126465.1 Ornithodoros turicata
TTTCAAACTTTAGTTCAGAATTGGAATTTACAATGTAAAATGAGAATCTTGAACGTTTTCGTGGATGGCACGTTTTTCACCTGCCCACATATTTCTGACCAAATACTGACTATTAGCGTAGAAAAGGATGGCAAGCCCTTAAATGTGACTTTCTTCTTGATGCCAGGAAGGAGCCTGAACGAATGTGTGTTTCAACAGCTCCTGCGGGGAATGCAAGATCCAGACCTTGCACTATCCTTGGATTGGACGGGGAGCGACTGTGAACAGGCGTTCGCTGGTGCGTTGCAGGCTGTGTTTATGCCTGCCCGGCATAGGGGGTGCCATTTTCATTATTGGCAGGCTATATGGCTCAACGTGCGGGCCTGTGGACTAGTGGCAGCGTATACACAAAATATTTCAAACATAAAATCATAATTAGAATAAATTTCACACTTTAATTTAGAAGTGGAACTTGGAATGTAAGATGAGAATTTGCAAAGAGTCCAGCTTTACAATTTGGAATTTTGAACATGAGTTTAGAATTATGACAAATTTCACTTTAATTTAGTAATGGAATTTAGAAAGTAACATGAGGATTTTTTATTAAGAATTTGGCTTTGCAATTTGGAATTTTAAAGATGAAATCAGAATTACAATGATAATTTTCAGACCTAAATTTAGAATTAGAATTTAGAATGTAAGATGAGAATTTTTAAATAAGAATTTGGCTTTGCAATTTGGAATTTTGAAGATGAAATCAGAATTAGAATGATAAATTTCAGACTTAAATTTAGAATTAGAATTTAAAAGTTCAGTTCTGCGCTGTCTCTTCTCGAGGAAGGTTGTGCTGCAACATGCCTCCCTCGTCTGACACGTGTGCATTCTGCTCCCAGGCCTTTATCGGCCGTCAGCAAAAACTTGTTTGCTCTGGCCCATGCGGGCAACGTTTTCACTGTAAGTGCTTGAACATTACTCCTGTTGAATATGACATGTACTGGGTGGACGATGCCTGCATCTTCAAATGCAAATCCTGCACAAAACGTGCAAATGCGGATGACTCTGTGATTCCCTCAAGCCCTGCTACTGGCGCTTCCATCATCGCGAGTGGTCTTCTTTCCGCCCAAGGTAACGCTGAACAGCTAATGGCCCTGTTGGTGCAGAAAGTCGATGCTCTCCATACGGAAGTGTCTGAACTGAAAGACGAAAAAATTCAGCTCCTGGACCTTGTACGAAGCTTGGACAAAAATGTAAGCTTTCTCCAAATTGAGCTCGCGAAGCAGAGAGCCGATTTCAACCAGAAGCTAGGTTCCTTGAGCTATGCATATGCCACATCTGTGAACTCCCCTGCAAGTTATTCTTCGCTTGTTAAGAAGATTCCTGCTCGTCTTCCCACCGTTCCTTCGACCGAAAGTTTGCCTTCTTCGCGTGTCGCGAAGAACGCCGCTGCTCCCGGCTCTTCACAAAACCAGGTCCATCATGGCATGGCCTCGTCGACAACTACTTTGTCTTCAACCGCCCCTCCAAGAGACACTATCGACGAACAAAGTGAAGATGCTGGTTTTACTACCGTCAGATATAGGCGAAAACAACGTCTTCCCGCTTCCACCGGGACTGCTTCTTCGTCTGCTCTTCGACTAGCTACTCGGCCAGCCCCTACCCGTGCACTCTTCGTGTCAAGGCTGCACCCGGACACCACTGAGGATGACGTCTCACAAGTCGTAAGAGAAGTCCTTCGGGATAAACCGTTTCGTTGTGTTAAGCTAGCCACTCGACATGACTCTTACGCATCTTTCTGTGTGGTGACAGACGTACTAAGTTTCACAGATATTAACTGTGCCAACGTGTGGCCTGAAGGATGTTTATACCGCGTGTTCATGGGGAAGATTCCCGATGCATCGGCTAACTCTGATCCTGAAATACCGCCTCTGTAGCCTCACCTAATTTCAAAATGGTGTGCCCACTTACCATTTATTACCAAAATGTGCGTGGTCTTAGAACAAAGTCTGCTGAATTTTTAACCAATGTAATTTCACTTGAGTATGACGTGATCTGCCTAACGGAGACATGGCTCAACAGTTCCTTTCACAGCAGTGAATATTTCCCTTGTGAATACACTGTTTTTCGATGTGACCGCGATTACGAAAATTCTGGGGCTCGCTTTGGTGGCGGTGTGCTAACTGCCGTTCGTTCTTCTCTTGTTGCTCATCAACGTTTTGACTTGGCAACTCAACATGAAGCCGTCTGGGTAGAAATAACCCTTGGTCCTAACGACCCCCTCATTATAGGTAACTGTTACATTCCACCTAAATGCGACCTTCCCTACTTCACTTCCTTTTTGGAGACAATAGGGAGTGTTCCCCACCTTTTTAGTCATCGGTTTCAGCTGTACGGTGATTTCAACATTCCTAACATCGACTGGGGGCTCCTTGATATCTCTCGCGCCTCTGGTCTGACGAGATCTAAGGCATCTTTCCTTTTTAATTTTATCAGTTTCCACGGTCTCCTGCAGCTTAATCAACTAAGAAATTCTGCTGACAACACGCTGGACCTGGTGTTATCTAATTTCACACCCGATATCTTTCAGGGTGTCGAAGTCCCGCTCGTTCCCTCTGATAAGTTTCACCCACCTTTCTACCTTACTTTTCCAGTCACTACCTTATCTTCACGACATACCAATCAACGTCTTGTCTCTCCGCGGTACGATTATCCCCGTGGTGACTACCTTGCGCTATACAATTGCCTCTGCTCTACAGATTGGCGCCCTGTGATAGAATGCGCCAACGTTGATAATGCTGCTGCGCTTTTTACTAATGTTGTGCAGTCCGCTATAGGACAGTTTGTTCCAAAGAAACATTTTCACTCGCCTAAGTATCCTCCCTGGTTCTCCCATGAACTTAAAGGACTACTAAGGAAAAAGCTGCACTTTCATCGAAAGTACGTGCGGACTAAACGCGTCGACTGGTATCTAAAATTCAAAGAAACACGTAAGCTCGTCAAAACTATCTACAAAAGGGACCGAAAAACACACGAGGACTTCGTCCAAGCATCTCTATCTGCTAACCCAAAGGAATTTTGGAGGTTTGTTAAGGATAGAACAAAATCTCGTGCTGGCGACATTATGCTGAAACACAATGACGATTTCGTCTCGGCGCCTTTGGCAGTTGCGAACTTGTTTTCCGATTTCTTTTCTTCTGTCTTCTCTAAATCTGCCCCCACAATCACTGCTCAAGCCTCTCCATCTAATCTTAGCCTCTCGAGCATTGTTATTGATGAACAGGAGGTTTCTCGTGCCATCTCTTCATTAAAATCAACCTTGTCCTCTGGCATAGATAATGTCCCAAATTTCATTGTCAAGGGTTGTGCCAATGTCCTCGTGCCTGTGCTGACTTCCCTTTTTAACCGCTCCTTACAAAGCGCTCAGTTTCCTGAGGTCTGGAAAAAATCTCTCATAGTTCCTATACACAAAGGTGGTTCACGAGTTGAAGTCTCAAACTACAGGCCCATATCCCTGTTACCCTGTTTCTCGAAAGTATTTGAAAAGGTTATGTTTTCGCGACTATCTTTCTACTGTAAACATTTTCTTACATTTACACAACATGGCTTCCTACCTGGGAGATCTGTCGAAACCAATCTTGTTACATATATGAATTTTCTAGCGCATCATGTTGGTAAAAGCATGCAAGTAGATTCTGTTTATTTCGATATATCGAAAGCGTTCGATTCTGTGAGTCATCAATTACTTGTTGATAAATTATCCATCTATGGATTTTCATCAAACTTATGCAACTGGTTCACTTCTTATTTAAGTAACCGCAACAACGTTGTTATTTATAAAGGTACCCAATCCCGTTCATACTTGATGACCTCCGGTGTTCCTCAAGGCTCTATCCTTGGACCATTACTGTTTAATGTTTTTGTAAATGACCTTTCCACTTGTGTGCAACACAGTAACATTCTTCAATACGCTGACGACCTCAAGTTGTTTTGTTGTATTAATCATGCTGACGAATGTTTGGATTTACAAAATGACATCACTCGTGTACAGTCTTGGTTTAGACGGAACATGTTGAAACTCAACGCTCTTAAATCTCATGTAATCACTTTCACTCGGAAAACTACCCCCATCCACTTTACCTACTCTATGGCGTCAACCACCATTAATCGTGTTAACTGTATAAGAGATTTGGGCATCACTTTTGATAGTCATCTCTCTTTTCAAACGCACATTACGCATATTACAAATCTTGCATTCTCTAAACTAGGTGTCATCTCGAGACTTACAAAAAACTTCTCGCACCCCCTATGCTTCTTTCGCTTATTTTTTTCCACGGTTCTCCCTCTCATCGAGTTTTCCTCTGTTGTATGGAACTGTTTGAACAAATCTCTCACATCTGATGTTGAAAAAGTCCAAAGACGATTTATTGCTATTTACCACGACCGATACATTGGTAAAACTATGTATTATAACTACGACCACATTCTTGAAAAACTTAACCTACCCACCTTAGCTCATCGAAGGACATTGCGCGACTGTCATTTTCTTTTCAAGCTTGTGCACGGCATCATTGACTGCCCTGATTTGTTATCTTCGGTGTCTGTTCATCTACCATTGCGTAACTTGCGATCCCAACCTGTTTTTCATGAAAATATGACCCATTACTGTGCACCTATATCTCGCTTGCAGCGCACCATGAATACTCTCTGCCAGAATTATGATATTGACATCTTTTTTTTCTCATTCTCATCATTTAAATCTTCTCTTCCTAACAGGAACGCGAGAACTGTTTAACCCTTCACATTTCATTATTTGCTGTTTGTTGTTTTATGCTTTGTGTTGTATTCCCTGTGTCGTGGTGCACCATCCGTTAGACCTCACGGTCGTTGATGGGTACCCTCAAAATAAATAAATAAATAAATAAATAAATAAAAATGTAAGATGAGAATTTTCAAATAAGAATTTGGCTTTGCAATTTGGAATTTTGAAAATGAAATCAGAATTATATTGATTAATTTCATACTTAAATTTAGAATTAGAATTTAGAATGTAAGATGAGAATTTTCAAATAAGAATTTGGCTTCGCAATTTGGAATTTTGAAGATGAAATCAGAATTAGAATGATAAATTTCAGACATAAATTTAGAATTAGAATTTAGAATGTAAGATGAGAATTTTCAAATAAGAATTTGGCTTTGCAATTTGGAATTTTGAAGATGAAATCAGAATTAGAATGATAAATTTCAGACTTAAATTTAGAATTAGAATTTAGAATGTAAGATGAGAATTTTCAAATAAGAATATGGCTTTGCAATTTGGAATTTTGAAGATGAAATCAGAATTAGAATGATAAATTTCAGACTTAAATTTAGAATTAGAATTTAGAAAGTAAGATGAGAATTTTCAAATAAGAATTTGGCTTTGGAATTTTGAACAGGAAACGGGGATTAGAATGAAAAATTTCAAACTTTAATTTAGAATTGGAATTTACAATGTAAAATGAGAATCTTGAACGTTTTCGTGGATGGCACGTTTTTCACCTGCCCACATATTTCTGACCAAATACTGACTATTAGCGTAGAAGAGGATGGCAAACCCTTAAATGTGACTTTCTTCTTGATGCCAGGAAGGAGCCTGAACGAATGTGTGTTTCAACACCTTCGGCGGGAGATGCAAGATCCAGACCTTGCACTATCCTTGGATTGGATGGGGAGCGACTGTGAACAGGCGTTCCCTGGTGCGTTGCAGGCTGTGTTTATGCCTGCCCGGCATAGGGGGTGCCATTTTCATTATTGGCAGGCTATATGGCTCAACGTGCAAGCCTGTGGACTAGTGGCAGCGTATACACAAAATATTTCAAACATAAAATCATAATTAGAATAAATTTCACACTTTAATTTAGAAATGGAATTTGGAATCTAAGATGAGAATTTGCAAAGAGTCCAGCTTTACAATTTGGAATTTTGAACATGAATTTAGAATTATGACAAATTTCACACTTTAATTTAGTATTGGAATTTAGAAAGTAACATGAGGATTTTTGATTAAGAATTTGGCTTTCCAATTTTGAACATTAAATCAGAATTAGAATGATAGATTTCACACTTTAATTTAGAATGTAAAATGAGAATTTTCAAATAAGAATTTGGCTTTGCAATTTGGAATTTTGAAGATCAAATTAGAATTAGAATGATAAATTTCCGACTTAAATTGAGAATTAGAATTTAGAATGTAAGATGAGAATTTTCAAATAAGAATTTGGCTTTGCAATTTGGAATTTTGAAGATGAAATCAGAATTATATTGATTAATTTCATACTTAAATTTAGAATTAGAATTTATAATGTAAGATGAGAATATTCAACTAAGAATTTGGCTTTGCAATTTGGAATTCTGAAGATCAAACCAGAATTAGACTGATAAATTTCAGACTTAAATTTAGAATTAGAATTTAGAATGTAAGATGAGAATTTTCAAATAAGAACTTGGCTTTGCAATTTGGAATTTTGAAGATGAAATCAGAATTAGAATGATAAATTTCAAGCTTAAATTTAGAATTAGAATTTAGAATGTAAGATGAGAATTTTCAAATAAGAATATGGCTTTGCAATTTGGAATTTTGAAGATGAAATCAGAATTAGAATGATAAATTTCAGACTTAAATTTAGAATTAGAATTTAGAAAGTAAGATGAGAATTTTCAAATAAGAATTTGGCTTTGGAATTTTGAACAGGAAACGAGGATTACAATGAAAAATTTCAAACTTTAGTTCAGAATTGGAATTTACAATGTAAAATGAGAATCTTGAACGTTTTCGTGGAATGCACGTTTTTCACCTGCCCACATATTTCTGACCAAATACTGACTATTAGCGTAGAAAAGGATGGCAAGCCCTTAAATGTGACTTTGTTCTTGATGCCAGGAAGGAGCCTGAACGAATGTGTGTTTCAACAGCTTCTGCGGGGAATGCAAGATCCAGACCTTGCACTATCCTTGGATTGGACGGGGAGCGACTGTGAACAGGCGTTCGCTGGTGCGTTGCAGGCTGTGTTTATGCCTGCCCGGCATAGGGGGTGCCATTTTCATTATTGGCAGGCTATATGGCTCAACGTGCGGGCCTGTGGACTAGTGGCAGCGTATACACAAAATATTTCAAACATAAAATCATAATTAGAATAAATTTCACACTTTAATTTAGAAGTGGAATTTGGAATGTAAGATGAGAATTTGCAAAGAGTCCAGCTTTACAATTTGGAATTTTGAACATGAATATAGAATTATGACAAATTTCACACTCTAATTTAGTATTGGAATTTAGAAGGTAACATGAGGATTTTTGATTAAGAATTTGGCTTTCCAATTTTGAACATTATATCAGAATTAGAATGATACATTTCACACTTTAATTTAGAATGTAAAATGAGAATTTTCAAATAAGAATTTGGCTTTGCAATTTGGAATTTTGAAGATCAAATCGGAATTAGAATGATAAATTTCAGACTTAAATTTAGAATTAGAATTTAGAATGCAAGATGAGAATTTTCAAATAAGAATTTGGCTTTGCAATTCGGAATTTTGAAGATGAAATCAGTATTATATTGATTAATTTCAGACTTAAATTTAGAATTAGAATTTAGAATGTAAGATGAGAATTTTCAAATAAGAATTTGGCTTTGGAATTTTGAACAGGAAACGAGGATTTGAATGAAAAATTTCAAACTTTAGTTCAGAATTGGAATTTACAATGTAAAATGAGAATCTTGAACGTTTTCGTGGAATGCACGTTTTTCACCTGCCCACATATTTCTGACCAAATACTGACTATTAGCGTAGAAAAGGATGGCAAGCCCTTAAATGTGACTTTGTTCTTGATGCCAGGAAGGAGCCTGAACGAATGTGTGTTTCAACAGCTTCTGCGGGGAATGCAAGATCCAGACCTTGCACTATCCTTGGATTGGACGGGGAGCGACTGTGAACAGGCGTTCGCTGGTGCGTTGCAGGCTGTGTTTATGCCTGCCCGGCATAGGGGGTGCCATTTTCATTATTGGCAGGCTATATGGCTCAACGTGCGGGCCTGTGGACTAGTGGCAGCGTATACACAAAATATTTCAAACATAAAATCATAATTAGAATAAATTTCACACTTTAATTTAGAAGTGGAATTTGGAATGTAAGATGAGAATTTGCAAAGAGTCCAGCTTTACAATTTGGAATTTTGAACATGAATATAGAATTATGACAAATTTCACACTTTTATTTATTTATTTATTTATTTTGAGGGTACCCATCAACGACCGTGAGGTCTAACGGATGGTGCACCACGACACAGGGAATACAACACAAAGCATAAAACAACAAACAGCAAATAATGAAATGTGAAGGGTTAAACAGTTCTCGCGTTCCTGTTAGGAAGAGAAGATTTAAATGATGAGAATGAGAAAAAAAAGATGTCAATATCATAATTCTGGCAGAGAGTATTCATGGTGCGCTGCAAGCGAAATATAGGTGCACAGTAATGGGTCATATTTTCATGAAAAACAGGTTGGGATCGCAAGTTACGCAATGGTAGATGAACAGACACCGAAGATAACAAATCAGGGCAGTCAATGATGCCGTGCACAAGCTTGAAAAGAAAATGACAGTCGCGCAATGTCCTTCGATGAGCTAAGGTGGGTAGGTTAAGTTTTTCAAGAATGTGGTCGTAGTTATAATACATAGTTTTACCAATGTATCGGTCGTGGTAAATAGCAATAAATCGTCTTTGGACTTTTTCAACATCAGATGTGAGAGATTTGTTCAAACAGTTCCATACAACAGAGGAAAACTCGATGAGAGGGAGAACCGTGGAAAAAAATAAGCGAAAGAAGCATAGGGGGTGCGAGAAGTTTTTTGTAAGTCTCGAGATGACACCTAGTTTAGAGAATGCAAGATTTGTAATATGCGTAATGTGCGTTTGAAAAGAGAGATGACTATCAAAAGTGATGCCCAAATCTCTTATACAGTTAACACGATTAATGGTGGTTGACGCCATAGAGTAGGTAAAGTGGATGGGGGTAGTTTTCCGAGTGAAAGTGATTACATGAGATTTAAGAGCGTTGAGTTTCAACATGTTCCGTGTAAACCAAGACTGTACACGAGTGATGTCATTTTGTAAATCCAAACATTCGTCAGCATGATTAATACAACAAAACAACTTGAGGTCGTCAGCGTATTGAAGAATGTTACTGTGTTGCACACAAGTGGAAAGGTCATTTACAAAAACATTAAACAGTAATGGTCCAAGGATAGAGCCTTGAGGAACACCGGAGGTCATCAAGTATGAACGGGATTGGGTACCTTTATAAATAACAACGTTGTTGCGGTTACTTAAATAAGAAGTGAACCAGTTGCATAAGTTTGATGAAAATCCATAGATGGATAATTTATCAACAAGTAATTGATGACTCACAGAATCGAACGCTTTCGATATATCGAAATAAACAGAATCTACTTGCATGCTTTTACCAACATGATGCGCTAGAAAATTCATATATGTAACAAGATTGGTTTCGACAGATCTCCCAGGTAGGAAGCCATGTTGTGTAAATGTAAGAAAATGTTTACAGTAGAAAGATAGTCGCGAAAACATAACCTTTTCAAATACTTTCGAGAAACAGGGTAACAGGGATATGGGCCTGTAGTTTGAGACTTCAACTCGTGAACCACCTTTGTGTATAGGAACTATGAGAGATTTTTTCCAGACCTCAGGAAACTGAGCGCTTTGTAAGGAGCGGTTAAAAAGGGAAGTCAGCACAGGCACGAGGACATTGGCACAACCCTTGACAATGAAATTTGGGACATTATCTATGCCAGAGGACAAGGTTGATTTTAATGAAGAGATGGCACGAGAAACCTCCTGTTCATCAATAAAAATGCTCGAGAGGCTAAGATTAGATGGAGAGGCTTGAGCAGTGATTGTGGGGGCAGATTTAGAGAAGACAGAAGAAAAGAAATCGGAAAACAAGTTCGCAACTGCCAAAGGCGCCGAGACGAAATCGTCATTGTGTTTCAGCATAATGTCGCCAGCACGAGATTTTGTTCTATCCTTAACAAACCTCCAAAATTCCTTTGGGTTAGCAGATAGAGATGCTTGGACGAAGTCCTCGTGTGTTTTTCGGTCCCTTTTGTAGATAGTTTTGACGAGCTTACGTGTTTCTTTGAATTTTAGATACCAGTCGACGCGTTTAGTCCGCACGTACTTTCGATGAAAGTGCAGCTTTTTCCTTAGTAGTCCTTTAAGTTCATGGGAGAACCAGGGAGGATACTTAGGCGAGTGAAAATGTTTCTTTGGAACAAACTGTCCTATAGCGGACTGCACAACATTAGTAAAAAGCGCAGCAGCATTATCAACGTTGGCGCATTCTATCACAGGGCGCCAATCTGTAGAGCAGAGGCAATTGTATAGCGCAAGGTAGTCACCACGGGGATAATCGTACCGCGGAGAGACAAGACGTTGATTGGTATGTCGTGAAGATAAGGTAGTGACTGGAAAAGTAAGGTAGAAAGGTGGGTGAAACTTATCAGAGGGAACGAGCGGGACTTCGACACCCTGAAAGATATCGGGTGTGAAATTAGATAACACCAGGTCCAGCGTGTTGTCAGCAGAATTTCTTAGTTGATTAAGCTGCAGGAGACCGTGGAAACTGATAAAATTAAAAAGGAAAGATGCCTTAGATCTCGTCAGACCAGAGGCGCGAGAGATATCAAGGAGCCCCCAGTCGATGTTAGGAATGTTGAAATCACCGTACAGCTGAAACCGATGACTAAAAAGGTGGGGAACACTCCCTATTGTCTCCAAAAAGGAAGTGAAGTAGGGAAGGTCGCATTTAGGTGGAATGTAACAGTTACCTATAATGAGGGGGTCGTTAGGACCAAGGGTTATTTCTACCCAGACGGCTTCATGTTGAGTTGCCAAGTCAAAACGTTGATGAGCAACAAGAGAAGAACGAACGGCAGTTAGCACACCGCCACCAAAGCGAGCCCCAGAATTTTCGTAATCGCGGTCACATCGAAAAACAGTGTATTCACAAGGGAAATATTCACTGCTGTGAAAGGAACTGTTGAGCCATGTCTCCGTTAGGCAGATCACGTCATACTCAAGTGAAATTACATTGGTTAAAAATTCAGCAGACTTTGTTCTAAGACCACGCACATTTTGGTAATAAATGGTAAGTGGGCACACCATTTTGAAATTAGGTGAGGCTACAGAGGCGGTATTTCAGGATCAGAGTTAGCCGATGCATCGGGAATCTTCCCCATGAACACGCGGTATAAACATCCTTCAGGCCACACGTTGGCACAGTTAATATCTGTGAAACTTAGTACGTCTGTCACCACACAGAACGATGCGTAAGAGTCATGTCGAGTGGCTAGCTTAACACAACGAAACGGTTTATCCCGAAGGACTTCTCTTACGACTTGTGAGACGTCATCCTCAGTGGTGTCCGGGTGGAGCCTTGACACGAAGAGTGCACGGGTAGGGGCTGGCCGAGTAGCTAGTCGAAGAGCAGACGAAGAAGCAGTCCCGGTGGAAGCGGGAAGACGTTGTTTTCGCCTATATCTGACGGTAGTAAAACCAGCATCTTCACTTTGTTCGTCGATAGTGTCTCTTGGAGGGGCGGTTGAAGACAAAGTAGTTGTCGACGAGGCCATGCCATGATGGACCTGGTTTTGTGAAGAGCCGGGAGCAGCGGCGTTCTTCGCGACACGCGAAGAAGGCAAACTTTCGGTCGAAGGAACGGTGGGAAGACGAGCAGGAATCTTCTTAACAAGCGAAGAATAACTTGCAGGGGAGTTCACAGATGTGGCATATGCATAGCTCAAGGAACCTAGCTTCTGGTTGAAATCGGCTCTCTGCTTCGCGAGCTCAATTTGGAGAAAGCTTACATTTTTGTCCAAGCTTCGTACAAGGTCCAGGAGCTGAATTTTTTCGTCTTTCAGTTCAGACACTTCCGTATGGAGAGCATCGACTTTCTGCACCAACAGGGCCATTAGCTGTTCAGCGTTACCTTGGGCGGAAAGAAGACCACTCGCGATGATGGAAGCGCCAGTAGCAGGGCTTGAGGGAATCACAGAGTCATCCGCATTTGCACGTTTTGTGCAGGATTTGCATTTGAAGATGCAGGCATCGTCCACCCAGTACATGTCATATTCAACAGGAGTAATGTTCAAGCACTTACAGTGAAAACGTTGCCCGCATGGGCCAGAGCAAACAAGTTTTTGCTGACGGCCGATAAAGGCCTGGGAGCAGAATGCACACGTGTCAGACGAGGGAGGCATGTTGCAGCACAACCTTCCTCGAGAAGAGACGAAGAGACGAAGAGAATACTTTAATTTAGTATTGGAATTTAGAAGGTAACATGAGGATTTTTGATTGAGAATTTGGCTTTCCAATTTTGAACATTATATCAGAATTAGAATGATACATTTCACACTTTAATTTAGAATGTAAAATGAGAATTTTCAAATAAGAATTTGGCTTTGCAATTTGGAATTTTGAAGATCAAATCGGAATTAGAATGATAAATTTCAGACTTAAATTTATAATTAGAATTTAGAATGTAAGATGAGAATTTTCAAATAAGAATTTGGCTTTGCAATTTGGAATTTTGAAGAAGAAATCAGAATTAGAATGATAAATTTCAGACTTAAATTTAGAATTAGAATTTAGAATGTAAGATGAGAATTTTCAAATAAGAATTTGGCTTTGCAATTTGGAATTTTGAAGATGAAATCAGAATTAGAATGATAAATTTCAGACATAAATTTAGAATTAGAATTTAGAATGTAAGATGAGAATTTTTAAATAAGAATTGGGCTTTGCAATTTGGAATTTTGAAGATGAAATCAGAATTAGAATGATAAATTTCAGACATAAATTTAGAATTAGAATTTAGAATGTAAGATGAGAATTTTTAAATAAGAATTGGGCTTTGCAATTTGGAATTTTGAAGATAAAATCAGAATTATATTGATTAATTTCATACTTTTATTTAGAATTAGAATTTAGAATTATAAAAATATAGAAATATAATTAACGCCGAACAGCTAATGGGCCTGTTGGTGCAGAAAGTCGATGCTCTCCATACGGAAGTGTCTGAACTGAAAACGAAAAAATTCAGCTCCTGGACCTTGTACGAAGCTTGGACAAAAATGTAAGCTTTCTCCAAATTGAGCTCGCGAAGCAGAGAGCCGATTTCAACCAGAAGCTAGGTTCCTTGCGCTATGTATATGCCACATCTGTGAACTCCCCTGCAAGTTATTCTTCGCTTGTTAAGAAGATTCCTGCTCGTCTTCTCACCGTTCCTTCGACCGAAAGTTTGCCTTCTTCGCGTGTCGCGAAGAACGCCGCTGCTCCCGGCCCTTCACAAAACCTGGTCCATCAAGGCATGGCCTCGTCGACAACTACTTTGTCTTCAACCGCCCCTCCAAGAGACACTACCGACGAACAAAGTGAAGATGCTGGTTTTACTACCGTCAGATATAGGCGAAAACAACGTCTTCCCGCTTCCACCGGGACTGCTTCTTCGTCTGCTCTTCGACTAGCTACTCGGCCAGTCCCTACCCGTGCACTCTTCGTGTCAAGGCTCCACCCGGACACCACTGAGGATGACGTCTCACAAGTCGTAAGAGAAGTCCTTCGGGATAAACCGTTTCGTTGTGTTAAGCTAGCCACTCGACATGACTCTTACGCATCTTTCTGTGTGGTGACAGACGTACTAAGTTTCACAGATATCAACTGTGCCAACGTGTGCCCTGAAGGATGTTTATACCGCGTGTTCATGGGGAAGATTCCCGATGCATCGGCTAACTCTGATCCTGAAATACCGCCTCTGTAGCCTCACCTAATTTCAAAATGGTGTGCCCACTTACCATTTATTACCAAAATGTGCGTGGTCTTAGAACAAAGTCTGCTGAATTTTTAACGAATGTAATTTCACTTGAGTATGACGTGATCTGCCTAACGGAGACATGGCTCAACAGTTCCTTTCACAGCAGTGAATATTTCCCTTGCGAATACACTGTTTTTCGATGTGACCGCGATTACGAAAATTCTGGGGCTCGCTTTGGTGGCGGTGTGCTAACTGCCGTTCGTTCTTCTCTTGTTGCTCATCAACGTTTTGACTTGGCAACTCAACATGAAGCCGTCTGGGTAGAAATAACCCTTGGTCCTAATGCCCCCCTCATTATAGGTAACTGTTACATTCCACCCCTAAATGCGACCTTCCCTACTTCACTTCCTTTTTGGAGACAATAGGGAGTGTTCCCCACCTTTTTAGTCATCGGTTTCAGCTGTACGGTGATTTCAACATTCCTAACATCGACTGGGGGCTCCTTGATATCTCTCGCGCCTCTGGTCTGACGAGATCTAAGGCATCTTTCCTTTTTAATTTTATCAGTTTCCACGGTCTCCTGCAGCTTAATCAACTAAGAAATTATGCTGACAACACGCTGGACCTGGTGTTATCTAATTTCACACCCGATATCTTTCAGGGTGTCGAAGTCCCGCTCGTTCCCTCTGATAAGTTTCACCCACTCCAAAGAGCACGATGTACTGAAAGTCGAGTGCAATAGGGGTGGACGGGTAGGTGAAAGGCCTTGAACAGACTCTTGAAACTAAAAAGCATTGATAAGACACTACCGTCCACCCCCATTGCACTCGACTTTGAGTACATTGTGCTGCTTGGGACCTTTCTACCTTACTTTTCCAGTCACTACCTTATCTTCACGACATACCAATCAACGTCTTGTCTCTCCGCGGTACGATTATCCCCGTGGTGACTACCTTGCGCTATACAATTGCCTCTGCTCAACAGATTGGCGCCCTGTGATAGAATGCGCCAACGTTGATAATGCTGCTGCGCTTTTTACTAATGTTGTGCAGTCCGCTATAGGACAGTTTGTTCCAAAGAAACATTTTCACTCGCCTAAGTATCCTCCCTGGTTCTCCCATGAACTTAAAGGACTACTAAGGAAAAAGCTGCACTTTCATCGAAAGTACGTGCGGACTAAACGCGACGACTGGTATCTGAAATTCAAAGAAACACGTAAGCTCGTCAAAACTATCTACAAAAGGGACCGAAAAACACACGAGGACTTCGTCCAAGCATCTCTATCTGCTAACCCAAAGGAATTCTGGAGGTTTGTTAAGGATAGAACAACCTCTCGTGCTGGCGACATTATGCTGAAACACAATGACGATTTTGTCTCGGCGCCTTTGGCAGTTGCGAACTTGTTTTCCGATTTCTTTCCTTCTACATTCTCTAAATCTGCCCCCACAATCACTGCTCAAGCCTCTCCATCTAATCTTAGCCTCTCGAGCATTGTTATTGATGAACAGGAGGTTTCTCGTGCCATCTCTTCATTAAAATCAACCTTGTCCTCTGGCATAGATAATGTCCCTAATTTCATTGTCAAGGGTTGTGCCAATGTTCTCGTGCCTGTGCTGACTTCCCTTTTTAACCGCTCCTTACAAAGCGCTCAGTTTCCTGAGGTCTGGAAAAAATATCTCATAGTTCCTATACACAAAGGTGGTTCACGAGTTGAAGTCTCAAACTACAGGCCCATATCCTTGTTACCCTGTTTCTCGAAAGTATTTGAAAAGGTTATGTTTTCGCGTCTATCTTTCTACTGTAAACATTTTCTTACATTTACACAACATGGCTTCCTACCTGGCAGATCTGTCGAAACCAATCTTGTTACATATATGAATTTTCTAGCGCATCATGTTGGTAAAAGCATGCAAGTAGATTCTGTTTATTTCGATATATCGAAAGCGTTCGATTCTGTGAGTCATCAATTACTTGCTGATAAATTATCCATCTATGGATTTTCCATCAAACTTATGCAACTGGTTCACTTCTTATTTAAGTAACCGCAACAACGTTGTTATTTACAAAGGTACCCAATCCCGTTCATACTTGATGACCTCCGGTGTTCCTCAAGGCTCTATCCTTGGGCCATTACTGTTTAATGTTTTTGTCAATGACCTTTCCACTTGTGTGCAACACAATAACATTCTTCAATACGCTGATGACCTCAAGTTGTTTCGTTGTATTAATCATGCTGACGAATGTTTGGATTTACAAAATGACATCACTCGTGTACAGTCTTGGTTTACACAGAACATGTTGAAACTCAACGCTCTTAAATCTCATGTAATCACTTTCACTCGGAAAACTACCCCCATCCACTTTACCTACTCTATGGCGTCAACCACCATTAATCGTGTTAACTGTATAAGAGATTTGGGCATCACTTTTGATAGTCATCTCTCTTTTCAAACGCACATTACGTATATCACAAATCTTGCATTCTCTAAACTAGGTGTCATCTCGAGACTTACAAAAACTTCTCGCACCCCCTATGCTTCTTTCGCTATGCTTCGCTTATTTTTTTCCACGGTTCTCCCTCTCATCGAGTTTTCCTCTGTTGTATGGAACTGTTTGAACAAATCTCTCACATCTGATGTTGAAAAAGTCCAAAGACGATTTATTGCTATTTACCACGACCGATACATTGGTAAAACTATGTATTATAACTACGACCACATTCTTGAAAAACTTAACCTACCCACCTTAGCTCATCGAAGGACATTGCGCGACTGTCATTTCCTTTTCAAGCTTGTGCACGGCATCATTGACTGCCCTGATTTGTTATCTTCGGTTTCTGCTCATCTACCATTGCGTAACTTGCGATCCCAACCTGTTTTTCATGAAAATATGGCCCATTACTGTGCACCTATATCTCGCTTGCAGCGCGCCATGAATACTCTCTGCCAGAATTATGATATTGACATCTTTTTTTTCTCATTCTCATCATTTAAATCTTCTCTTCCTAACTGCAACGCGAGAACTGTTTAACCCTTAACATTTCATTATTTGCTGTTTGTTGTTTTATGCTTTGTATAGTGTTCCCTGTGTCTTGGTGCACCATCCGTTAGACCCCACGGTCGTTGATGGGTACCCTCAAAATAAAAAAATAAAAAAAAGAATGTAAGATGCGAATTTTCAAAAAGAACTTGGCTTTGAAATTTGGAATTTTGAAGACAAAATCAGAATTAGAATGATACATTTCAGACTTAAATTTAGAATTAGAATTTAGAATGTAAGATGAGAATTTTCAAATAAGAATTTGGCTCTGGAATTGTGAACAGGAAACGAGGATCAGAATAAAAAATTTGAAACTTTAATTTAGAATTGGAATTTACAATGTAAAATGAGAATCTTGAACGTTTTCGTGGATGGCACGCTTTTCACCTGCCCACATATTTCTGACCAAATACTGACTATTAGTGTAGAAAAGGATGGCAAGCCCTTAAATGTGACTTTCTTCTTGATGCCGGGAAGGGGCCTGAACCAATGTGTGTTTCAACAGCTTCTGCGGGAAATGCAAGATCCAGACCTTCCACTATCCTTGGATTGGACGGGGAGCGACTGTGAACAGGCGTTCCGTGGTCCGTTGCAGGCTGTGTTTATGCCTGCCCGGCATAGGGGGTGCCATTTTCATTATTGGCAGGCTATATGGCTCAACGTGCGGGCCTGTGGACTAGTGGCAGCGTATACACAAAATATTTCAAACATAAAATCATAATTAGAATAAATTTCACACTTTAATTTAGAAGTGGAATTTGGAATGTAAGATGAGAATTTGCAAAGAGTCCAGCTTTACAATTTGGAATTTTGAACATAAATTGATAATTAGGACAAATTTCACACTTTAATTTAGTATTGGAATTTAGAAAGTAACATGAGGATTTTTTATTAAGAATTTGGCTTTCCAATTTTGAATATGAAATCAGAATTAGAATGGTAAATTTCACACTTTAATTTAGAACGTAAAATGAGAATTTTCAAATAAGAATTTGGCTTTGCAATATTGAATTTTGAAGATGAAGTCAGAATTATAATGATAAATTGCACACTTTAATGTAGAATGTAAAAATTAGAATTTTCAAGGTTTTCGTGGAAGTTACGTTCCTTCACTTGTCCACGTATTTTTGACACAATACTGACTATCAGTGCCAACAAGGATGGCAAGCCCTTAATCGTGACTTTCTTCTTGACGCCGTGAAGGAGCCGGGACAGCTACGCACGTGTATTTCGTCAGCTTCTGCAGGAAATGCAAGATCGAGACCTTGCATTATCCTTGGACGTGACGAGGAGCGACTTTGAACAGGCATTCATTTGTGCGTTGCAGGCGGTGTTTATGCCTTCCCGGCATAGGGGGTGCCATTTTCATTATTGGCAGGCAATGTGGCGCAGCGTGCAGGCCTGTGGACTAGCGGCAGCATACACACAATAGCACAAAATGAAAATATAAATGTGTTTGTGAAACAGACTAAGCCTGGCATTTGTGCCAGTTGCTTTTGTGCACATGGGATAGGGCCTACTGAAGGCTAGTGCACATGGATGCACGGGCAGTACTCTCTGTTAACATGGAACCAACATGGGAACCGTGGTACATGGACAAATGATGCAACGGAATCGTGGCAGAAGTATGAACTTCCTGTCCTTTCCACATTATAGAAATATGGTCAGCAACTAGGACAGATGTAGAGAGTGGCCAATGAGTATTCTGACAGCAACATCTCAATAAAATTCAAGATCACCTGCATAATATTTAAAATTCCACAACACACTACTTCTCTATATTTACATCTCATATTAATTAGCCGAATGGCATTCACTGAACAAGATTATTTATATGAAAACATGATAATTTTTTAACACAAGAATTTCATGTCGTGGGCTTCAGTTCATTTCAGAATTTGGCTCTGCAATTTGGAATTCTAAACATAAAATAAGAATTGTAATGGTAGATTTCACTCTTATGGCATGGAATTTAGAATGTAAAATTAGGATTTCCAGTTCGGAGTTTACCTGTGCAATTTGGAATTTTGAACATAAAATCAAAATTCTAATGATACATTCCACACTTGAATTTAGAATTGGAATTCAGAATGCAAAATGTGAATTATTGATTTGTAATTCCACAGTATGCTCTTGTATAGCACCGTCCAGGCAACTACCGTAAAGACAAAAAGGGAACCTCCCCCTTTTGGGCCATAGGCCAGATCAGTGTGCCAGCTCATGCTTGAACAGTCTTTATTCTAGGTTGTCCGTATAATTTTCAATTAGGGGTTTGGTACTTTGATATAGAAATGAAATTTCTAACAAAAAAGATAACTGTATTCAATAGGGGTTTACAATTCAGAATTTGGCTCTGCACATTGGAATTTTAAACATAAAATATGGATTCCAATGAGAAATTTTGCACGTCCATTTAAAATTGGAATTTAGAGTGTAATATGAGAATTTTCAGTTAATTTGTCTATAGATTTAGGTGACAACACTGACAACCCAAGAACAAGAAATGCGTAATGCCTTGTTAATACTTCGAAGCAGCCGGGAGGCCTATGAGCAAGCATTTGGAGGCTTTGAGCAGAAAATGCGAGAGAAATCTTCAATAGCCTTGGGCTTCAAATATATGCACTGTGGGCAGTGTTTATGCCTGCCCGACACAAGGTGTGCTATTCTAATTTTCACTGCAGCACAGGCAAAAGATGCAGGCCTTTTGACATGCATAAACATAAAGTAACACACAACATAAACTATAACCAACACAATTACACACTCATCAAACACATCAACATCAAATACAAAAACAAACCGAATTGAAATTTGCAATTTAGAATGATGCTTCAATTTAGAATTGGAATTTGGAACAAGATGCGAAATCATCGTAGAATTTGATACTGCTTTTTGAAGTAAAAGTTATACTTAAGATAAGAATTTCTAATTAGAAATTTTTTACTCTTGAATTTAGAACTGTATGGCATGTTCTTGTACAACACTGTCCAAGCCATAATGTAATGTGAAAAAGGTCACTGCTGGCCACAGGCTGCATCAGACCATGGACTCAGTGGTTACTATGGTGAGACTGAACAGGAGGAGGTTCCTGGAGCGCAATGGGCAACACAAAACTGTGCTTCACTAGTGAATAACAATTTCTCCTGCTTGCAGAGACCAGAGTGTGTTTTGTGGATGGGACTTTCCTACTTGTCCACAGACTGTTCATTAAATACTGACAATAAGTCTTGACAGAAACAATGAGCAACTTGTACTCAAGAATTCTGTAATGAACTGAGCTGTATATTGGGAGAGCTATGCAGCATGATGCTCTTCGTTGTCCCTTTCCTTCAACATTGTCCAGGAAAGCCGTGGTTGGAAAACCATGTAGTCATAGATTGGTGCAAGGCAATACGTAATATGTCATTGTGACTACATTACAGCTGCAGATTACTTGCGAGAGTGCTGCTGCAGGTAGGCCGACTTCTTCTATGTTGTGTTGGCGCCTCGGTCCATGCTCCTCAAAGTAAAGGAAAAGTCACTCCTGCATATTTTACACCAACTTGTTTGCCTCCTTTCATTTTCATTCAATGAAAACAAAGACCAACTCATCTAGACCTGGCAGCTGTTCAAGAGCACAACATGACATTGTTTTCTGCACCTCTTAATTATGGTAGCATTTGGATGAATGCTTTAATGCATGTATTGTGTATGACTTTGGTTTTGATTTGGTATCAACTGGGATTTTCTGGCACAAAGACATCACAGATCCAAATGTGCCAGACCGGGTATATTGCTCAGTTGTCTAAGGTCATTTGGATTGGTTTGTTGTCCATAGCATTGTCTCACTGGGTGTGGGTGCACCTCAGGTAATGCTCCATAGTGAGCAACGTATGGTCAACTTTCAAACCACTGTCAGTAGCAATTGTTGCCTGAGCAAATTACGGCACTGTTATTGAGGGGTAGAATTTCAGACACCAGCCAGTTGAAGGAGCCGCTATCAGCATTGTGTATCACTCACTGCCTGAGAGGACTGGTACAAAAAGTAATTGTTACCGACAGACCACAGGTTGTAGACAAAGGTGTTTTCTGCGACTAATGAGCAGTGGTCACCTGCAACAGCTCCTCAGTTCCAGTTTCAAGCCAATATGAGGGACCTGAACTCATTGGTGTCAGCGGGCCACGTACTATGGACTTGTGGTATCTTGTTTCTGGTACAAAGGATACAACACATAAGTTGAAGCAACAGAAGGCATAGATACTTAAGCAACGTAGCTGTATTCACTCACTAGGTCACCCATCCAGATTTTTGTATGTGTACTGAGGAAACATGGCTCATCTTGCCTTTAGCTATGCCATCAATATCAGCTGAAATGTTTATTTATCTCCTGCGTAACAATACGCTTGAGAAGGCGAGCACTGCAGTAATGCACACGATAATAAAAATTCAACTCAAATAACCTTCACCTAAGGCAGCAGAAGACAAAAAATGTTCAAAAATTCGGGACTTACGGGTAGAAAATGAAGCTTCAACACTGGCTTGACACAACACAACATTTAATAACAGAAGTCTCGTCTCTCATACGAGACACATCATCAGTGCAGTCACAGGGCAGAACGCAGGGAAGGACCATACAGGCTACTTAAAAACATCAGTGTACAATTTGGGAAGTGGGCCCGCATTTACTACTGTAGATGGTCTTATCACTCCTTATGTGCCATAGGTCCCCGTAGGCCCTACTTCTATTTTTCAGGTCAGAGTACAGTCAAAATCAAAACTGTGACTGTTTCTCCAAAAATGTTCAAAAAGTTTGGTCTTTTGTTTAATCGTGTGTGTGGCCTTTTCTGCACCTCGTGCTTCTCTATCGTCTGGTCTAGCAAAATGTATGAGACGCCAAAGCCACGACAATTCAACTTATATTTGACACAACTTTGGAAATCAGGGTTGACCAGCTGTTCTGGCTTTGATACCAGATCATGGAGTCTGGCATGAGGTTTAAAAGCTGTCCTCAGTCCCAAAGGGCACGACAGATAGATTCTAAAATACCCTTCACATAAGGGATGACGTCTTGAACATCTTTGTTGCCATCCTGCTGCTTGTCTTTGCATGAGCGTTTGCGTGTGGAGTCAATGAAATGATCATGACCATAAAGATTTCGCTGATTCCTTAACGATTCCAGCACTCACGGTCGAAACAGAAGCACACGACTCAAGGAGGGCAGACGAGGTGTAGGAAGGGCCACAAACACACGTTCGATTTCAACAACGCTGTGACCCTAAGATGAGAACACAGGTGGGGACCACGAAAATACTTTGAACCGTGGCACATAAGAAGTGATAAAACTGTCTGCAACAGCAACTGTGGGCCAATTTCTCGAATTGTACTCTAACCCTTTTGAGTAGCTTCTCTGGCCTTTCCCTGGATTCTGCCTGTGGCTGCATTGATGATGTCTCTCGTATGAAAGATGAAACGTCTATTATTAAATGTTTTCTGTTGTGTCAATCCAGTGCCGAAGTTTTACTTTCTAGCTAGTAGAAGTGGACAACATGCCGCATTCGGCAGCTTACTGCAATTTAAAATATATATTATTTCATTTTCAGTTTCTACGGCTGCGCAGCTGCTGGAATCCCATGTGATTCCACTTGAGAAACAAAATGGAAGCATTTTGGTTTTCAAGTGAATTCTACTTGGGTTCCAACATATATTTCTACGTACGTGGAAAAAATGAATTTTTTTGGCAGTTGGACCTAAAACGATATTGCTCGATTCGTCTCAAGTGTTTGGTGCAGGAGCTTCCCCTGCCCACTAGATTAGTGTTATGGGATTGGTGCTTAACTGATCAGTGAGCCGGATACATCATGCCACTCCTCAGACGCTTTCAGACATATGTCGGCACAGTTCCCTTAGAAGTCGGCCCAGGACGCACATTCCCCCAGGGCGTGAGTCGTGACGTTGCCCACATACGTGAGGCCGACAACGGCAAGCCCTATCACCATCACCACCACCACCACCACACCATGCCACTAGATTCCCCGGAACATCGAGCACGAAATTTAAAATGCCCACGAATTTCGTTAATTCTCTTACACGAGGACAAAAACAACTTGGCAGGAATAGAAATTAACGATGGAAGATGAAAGTCACTGAAAAGGTTAGCCAGCTGTAGGACTGGAACCCACATCTTCTGGATTACCAGATTACCTGGATTACTCATCTCAGTAATAGAAACTGTTGACATAAATGAAGAGTTCACAATATTTCTGTGTAAACCAAGATCTATTATAAGTATACCTAGTTATACAGGGTGTTTATATTTGGCCTTTAGAGAATTATTACAAAAAGTCGTGAGAGCAGCAAGGATGTCGTTTTTCCAGTTCAGTTCTACGCACAGCCAGACATCCTCTCAGAGAAAGTGCACAACTACAAGATGTCTAATTACCTCAAATTCATTAATCAACTTTTTAATTATGGGATTTCGGACAAAAGCAAGATGGCAGATTGAGGGACTATCCTCGTTGCAAGCCATTTCAGACTAGAAAAAAAAAAAAAAACTGAGACACACATGTGCGTTAAAATATCCATCCCTGAACTTTGATATGACAATGAGCAGAAACTGAAAACGAGGCGACCGTTAACGCAGGGAGTACAAAACACGTGAGAGGGCCATGTGCTTTAGAGCAATGGAGATGATTGGAGTAGGTGTCGCTCGACTGGCCAGATAACCTGCTTTCCGTCCAGATAACCCTCCATCGGCGAGGGCGATGCTCCCCGCCACGCTTTTTCGGTTTAGGCTCATTTGCATATAAAAATTCTGGGATGCATATTGTAACACACGTGCATATTTCAGCATTTTAATATGTGGAATAGCATTCAACGAAGATAGCCTCTCAATATGCTATCCTGGCCGTAGAACACAACAGCAAAATACAACATCTATACTGCTCTCATAGCTTTTTATAAAAATTCTGTACATGCTAAAAATAAACGCCCTGTATTCTTCAGTATTTACGTTTTGACCAACCGACAAGTCCTTGGATGACATCGACAAGTTTAAACCCATTTAAGTAAAAATCCTATTGGTACTCTAAGGGTAAGAAAACAGAAACATATACTACCTTTTGCATTTTAGGAAGTACAGGTATCGTAATTCAGCAACAACGAACATTGGAATTTAAAACAATATTACCCAAAGCTTATCTATTCCATCTTAGCCATTCTAACGAGGTAGACAAGTATCCGGACACATATACTAAAAAAGGCCAAGGTTGTTCCCATATACAAGAGTGGTGACTGAAATGATTAGCATCATTACGGGCCCATGTCTGTACTATCCGTACTTAACACAGTCTTTTAAAAACCTGTTATTGCTAGGGTTAATTCTTTTTCAGAAAAGTTTCAGATTCTTCCTTCCGATCAACATGGCTTTCGAGCAAAGCAATCCACTTCTTCCGCTGTGGTAATTGTCACACAATTTCTTAATGACGTGTTAAAAGATCCTTGACCTTGTAACCTTAGTTGCTGGCATCTCTATATACTAAAAAAAGCATTTGACACAATAAACCACGAGACCTTGTTGACAAAAATGGCTTCCATGGCCATGCCTTAGAGTTTTTCAGCAGTTACCTGTCTTCACTAACACAAGCAGCCGTACGTAACAATGTCCCATCCCAGCCTCTGTGTACCTGTGTAAGAGTCCCACAGAACTCAGGTTTGGGACCAATATTACTTTCCTTTATACAATTATGATCTTCAGAGGGGGTTCAAAAATTCCAAATGTAGAATGTACGCTGATGACATAAATTTCTTTATGCCTGGCGCAAGTGTCGCACAAATTCGATAGCATGCTGAAGATAATTCACAATTATGCTGATGAGTGGTTCAGATAAAACAAAATTATGTTAAACATAAATGAAACTCGTGCAATTGTTTTTCGTAGTACATTATCTAAATTCGAAGGTTTACAGTTAGTCTTGCTGTTCACGGTAAACTTATACTGCAGGCTGGTGAAGTCACCTGAGTGTAGTTATGGACGAACATCTTCAGGGGGGACATCACATTCAGCACATTTGTCAAAACCTTTCTAAAGCCTGCTCCCTGCTCTTACTTGCTATAGAACTGTTTCCAATTAGTGTACTACGCTCTATTTATTTCACACTAGGTCATTCATATCTCGCTTACTGTTCAGAATCCTGGGGCCACAGTGTACAGCCCTATCTTGAACCTATTCTTAGGTTACAGAAAATATGTCTATGAATCACGGCTCTTACGAACAACTACAGCCCCTCATTGACCTTATTTAAAAAAAAAGTGCTAGTGTTGATTACGTTGTTAAACAATGTACAGTTCCTCACGCATAGTATTGCTAATTGTAGTTTTCCATTTTCAGTTCGCTTGTTACACCGTAAACTGAGATTGACCAGGGAGAAGGATTTAGAGAACTCCAATCTTAGGAAGACCAGTAATGCATATGGTCGTATGTCTGCAGCATTTCAAGGAATCTCAAGGAGAAGATATGGAATTCTGCAGACACAAATAGAGTGCATAACGTTAAACCTGTCCTCACTGGGCTCTGTGTTTTGAGTGGCTCCATTAGATTTGTCCAAATCAGGTAACGCATTCGTCACAAGAGTGTATAAGTGTTTTAGTGCCATCGCTGTTTTCTTGTTGTGTCATTGTTCTGGAGTTCTTTTCACATTGTTGCAAGCAGATTTGCACCAGGATAGCATGCTGCTACACTGCCAAGGACAATAGAAACTTTATGTAACAATGGAAATTGAGGGGGTGGGGACTATCTTTCTACTGTAAACATTTTCTTACATTTACACAACATGGCTTCCTACCTGGCAGATCTGTCGAAACCAATCTTGTTACATATATGAATTTTCTAGCGCATCATATTGGTAAAAGCGTGCAAGTAGATTCTGTTTACTTCGATATATCGAAAGCGTTCGATTCTGTGAGTCATCAATTACTTGTTGATAAATTATCCATCTATGGATTTTCCCCATCAAACTTATGCAACTGGTTCACTTCTTATTTAAGTAACCGCAACAACGTTGTTATTTACAAAGGTACCCAATCCCGTTCATACTTGATGACCTCCGGTGTTCCTCAAGGCTCTATCCTTGGGCCATTACTGTTTAATGTTTTTGTCAATGACCTTTCCACTTGTGTGCAACACAGTAACATTCTTCAATACGCTGATGACCTCAAGTTGTTTTATTGTATTAATCATGCTGACGAATGTTTGGATTTACAAAATGACATCACTCGTGTACAGTCTTGGTTTACACGGAACATGTTGAAACTCAACGCTCTTAAATCTCATGTAATCACTTTCACTCGGAAATCTACCCCCATCCACTTTACCTACTCTATGGCGTCAACCACCATTAATCGTGTTAACTGTATAAGAGATTTGGGCATCACTTTTGATAGTCATCTCTCTTTTCAAACGCACATTACGTATATCACAAATCTTGCATTCTCTAAACTAGGTGTCATCTCGAGACTTACAAAAAACTTCTCGCACCCCCTATGCTTCTTTCGCTTATTTTTTTCCACGGTTCTCCCTCTCATCGAGTTTTCCTCTGTTGTATGGAACTGTTTGAACAAATCTCTCACATCTGACGTTGAAAAAGTCCAAAGACGATTTATTGCTATTTACCACGACCGGTACATTGGTAAAACTATGTACTATAACTACGACCACATTCTTGAAAAACTTAACCTACCCACCTTAGCTCATCGAAGGACATTGCGCGACTGTCATTTCCTTTTCAAGCTTGTGCACGGCATCATTGACTGCCCTGATTTGTTATCTTCGGTGTCTGTTCATCTACCATTGCGTAACTTGCGATCCCAACCTGTTTTCCATGAAAATATGGCCCATTACTGTGCACCTATATCTCGCTTGCAGCGCACCATGAATACTCTCTGCCAGAATTATGATATTGACATCTTTTTTTTCTCATTCTCATCATTTAAATCTTCTCTTCCTAACACCAACGCGAGAACTGTTTAACCCTTAACATTTCATTATTTGCTGTTTGTTGTTTTATGCTTTGTATTGTGTTCCCTGTGTCTTGGTGCACCATCCGTTAGACCCCACGATCGTTGATGGGTACCTTCAAAATAAAATAAAATAAAATAAAATAAATAAATAAAATAGGTAGGGCGCATGGATAGGACACAGTGGGACGTTTGAAAGAAAGAAAGAAGAGGAAAACAGCTGTATCACCAGTTCGCGTGCTTCCTCGAATAGGAGGCCATCCCTGAAATGGTCCTGTGCGAGGTTCGCTACTGACACAGCCGCAATAAAGATAAAACGGAGATTTATGGCATGCGTGCAGTTCAAAAATTAGCTATAGGGTCATCTGTGCAATACCTATTGTAACACTTATGGATGGAGGCAGGTTACAAGTTTACATAATATGCTTTCCCACCCTGCTGCAAGCGTATAGAGGAGGATTCGGGATACTTGAAGGGGCGAATGACAGGTGTAAAAAGAAACGAAGACACGAAGTGTAATAGTTGTTAGAGACAGCTAAACGCCGCACA
The DNA here is from genome assembly GCF_037126465.1 of Ornithodoros turicata. Taxonomy (NCBI): domain Eukaryota; kingdom Metazoa; phylum Arthropoda; class Arachnida; order Ixodida; family Argasidae; genus Ornithodoros; species Ornithodoros turicata. The sequence continues at coordinate 327,424 of NW_026999405.1, forward strand.
AGCAATCTGTGATACACGAAAGGGGGAAAACTTGGCAATGTTATGTGTCAAGGTCAACCGCATGAAAAATGAATACATATGCGGTAATTCGCTACGTTTTTATATGCTCCTACTCGCCATATTAGGTTGAGGAAACACAACCAGATGTAACTACCACTAGTTCAAACAACTCCGAGAACACAGGTGCTCACGCTAGCAATCGCTCCGTTCCTGACGTCAGCACCTCTTTTCCTTGAGTTGCTTGAATTCCTTCATTTTTGGGCGTTTGAGGCTTACTTGTTTGTGTCCTCCCAAACTGTGGTCTGCCTCGACAATTCTCGTTGTTTACGTCCTCGGCTTCGTACAGACATCATGAATTCATGATACCATCCGATAGCCTCGTCTCCGTTGCTTTCCGCTGAGGGACCTATAGGTCGGTGTCTTCATACGCGACATTTCAGTTTGCCAATATTTCGATGATACCAGCCATAAGCTTGAAGAAACACGATAAATGCGAGGCACAACATCGCAAAATGCCCCAGTCTTTATTGCCACCCACATAAAACACTGCGTTGTTCACCCAATGTAGCACTGCATAGCGTACACATAGGCCTAACTATAATTTATTTTGAAAGTGTGGATTTCAAAGGGATTAATTTTTCGGCGGTTTATTTCAGCGGATGGATTTTGGTGACTGGAATTTTAAGCGTGTGTTTTTCAATTACTTATTTTTAATGGTGTAAAACAGCGTACACCCATAAAGTTGGCTACACTTCGATGAAGAGACGTGGATGGCATCAAGGGACCACGCCCCATATTAGAGCTAGACGGACTAGACCTCGTCTGGGGAGTGCCCCCAGATTACATGCACTGCATTTTACTTCGTATGGGAAAATTTGTAACATAACTCTGGATGACCTGTGTTGGAGAAGCCTCGCAGATTGAGTGTTGCAAACAGGCGCTTATGTGCATTAACGCCTCCAGGGTTATCCTCACAAGCTCACTGGAGTCTTCCTTTTGGAAAGCCATGGAATGGAGAAACTGGACTCTGTATTTCATGCTACCCACGCTAAATAGAGTCCTGCCTAAGGAGTACCTCGTACAGTGCTGCAGAATACACACGTCCCGAAAGAACGTGCTCCTGTTATGTAAAAATGCACGACAACAGCTACGGTATTGTAAAAGAATTTTTTGTTATTCATGAACCAGTAGAAAGAATTGCAGTATTATGCAAGAAGTTGCCAACTGGAGGTCACCAGACAGGGAACAAAGCAATGCTTTACATTCAGATTAAGAAAATCCTAATGAACCTCCCTAATCAAGAAGTATATTAATCCATACAATAATTATGTGGGTGTTTAGCTTACACATGCTTTTGAAGTGCTTTCTGAAGAAGTGCTTTTTGAAGTGCATCTTGGAATGTGTTTTCGGAGTGATAAAAAATCTAAAATCTCTGCCAACTGACCCCGTGCTTTTTTCTAATTGATTTGGCCTTGTATGTGGGGTTAATATATATAATACACACAAGTGCCTATGCAGTCTGTTTCAGCACTTCAGTTGTGTTAGTAGACTATAACTGACATATGTAGCCACTATGCCATTCATGTAGGATAAAATGCGTGAAGGCTGCCTTCCGACGTATGCTTATTAGACACAACTTCATAACAACTTTTTAATCACTGCGGTCAGATTTTTATTGCATTGATTGCATGATAATTAGATTTAGGTGTGGTACGTGGCATGGTCTGCTTGATCGATATGGCAAATGGCAATCATAGGTGATTCACAACATGCACTCCTTTATGTCCTGCGTATATATTTAGGGGCTAATTTTTTTCAGATTTATGTTTAAAAAACGAACGGAGTAAATGCTTGGGTTACATTTCGTTTTCAAAATTCGAGTGTAACCGGGCTGTATTTTTTTCCACCTTTTTCCTTTCAAAGTTAGGCTGTAATGTGGCTGCATTTTTTGTTTAACCCTCACAGTTGACATCATTTCACACTTGAGATATGCTCATCATGCAAAATTAACCTTGTAGAGTTGATCTGTGAATGGGCTGATAAATCCACTGGTATCATAATTTGATAATAGACATCTCAGGTCTTGCCAGCCTCTGAAGAGGGCATAACATTGTTGCTTTGAGGTACAACAAATGCGCTGCAGGACATTTCGCGACTGAAAACAGGGCATAAAGCTTCCCCGTGGTTAGGTCAATACTTAATCCATCTCCCTGAAAGACACTAAGTATTTGAAGGGTGTAAGTGTTAAGTGTTTTAGTAAGACGTCCTTAGCAAGCTGTGTCAGTTCCACAATGAGAAAACTGCTTGATCGGAACCTTTTCAGGGAGAAAGTAGGTTTATCTCGAAAATTTGGAATTTATGCACGGAGATAAATTTGTACATATAGTTGTGTAACTATGCGTGTATGCTATGGGTATGTGGGTGAGCACACTTGCGAGAGCATTCATACATGAAATAAAACGAACGAATATAAATCTGCACACCATGCACTAGGCTCCACTGGGCTTCTCTGCTGGACCAATGACCTGACCAGCAGATCACCTTGCTGGACCAGTGGACTCTTCTGCTGGACCAGCAGACCCTTTTGCTGGCCATCAGAAACGTCTACTGGACCGGTAGCCTCTTTTGCTGAACCAGCAGGCCCTTTTGGTGGACCAGTAAGCTCTTCTGCTGCACCAGCAGGCCCTTTTCTGGACCAGCGGAAAAACACGGTGGACCAGTAGAAAAGTCTGCTGAATTTTTCAATAGGGAACGCAACAACTCTAACAGTGCGTTTTGGGAGTTTCAGGTTATCTTGGAACGATTTTAGCACAGGGGATCTTGTAATTTAATGTCATTTCCGGTGGGATGTAGAATTACGAGTTGGACAGTGAACAGGGTCGCGTTCTATGTTCCTTTGCATGGAATGGGGTTTGAGAACGAATGGAGCAGCACTGCTGAGTAAGAGATTGCGTGCGTCTTGCCGTATGGTACTGAAGAGAAAGGGTGCAACAGCTTTTTTCTTTTTTGCTAGCTTTTTGATAGCTTATCAAGACACAAATGTGCATCCTCGCATATTCTGTAGCAACAAAAAGAACAGCTCTCAACGCTCAACAAGAAGTCAGGAAACACATTGTTCATCGAGAGGACGTTTATTCTTTCAGAGGCTCCGACAAACATTCAGGTGGCTGGCGATTCCTCCATGACGGGTTTATCCTCCATACATGCGTAGAACTCATCTTTTTTATTCCTGCTACAGTGAAAGGCGTAGTGGAGCTCTGGTAAACCTTGAAAGGCGTGCTTTATCTTCTCCAGAAGCGCTATTTGCGACTTGGTCATGTCTGGCTGCATGAGCCGCGCCCAGAGTCTGTCGCGCGTTAGGGAACACACACTTCTCACTGCGGAGAGAAAGAATATTTGGTGGGGATTAGCTTCTGGCCAGACTCCTGGGATGACTTGATCGTCCTTTGCATCCATGTAGTAATGGTACGCGCGGTACGCAGCGCGAACTATCATCATAGTGAAAGCGACAGTAAACACGTCCCGTCTTTGAGAAGCTTCGCCGGTGCTGTCCTCCTTCTCGGTGTATACTCCGCTGTTGATGCATTTCAGCTTTACCCTCCAGTTGTTGTTGGCAATGTTGAAATAAAAACGGAAGAACTCCGTGACAATGTCGTGCAGCAGAAGTACGCCCAGTCCGCCGTAGTTTAATGCGTACGGGACGTCCGGATCGTAATACGGTGGCTGCAATATGCGAGCGGGTAGTAGAATGACGTTGTCGACAACGTCATACAGAAGGGATTGGCGCGGGTTATATCTATGTAGGTTCAGATCTACTATCCTGGCTGGAAAGATGGAGTGGAGGTGCTTGATGCTGATGCCGGCCCTTTCTTGGGCTTTCTTCCTCTCTTCATCCGTTCCCGATATAATGGCCTCTTGGATGTCAAGGGACATAAATCGTTTCTGGGCACTGTGCGCTGTGGCGTTCACCAGCAGCCCGAAGAATGTCACGTTGCATGGATCCATGACCAGATCATTGTAGTACTCTGTGAGAAGAACATCGTTCTCAATCCAAGGTGGAATGCTGACTATTGTTCGGATGGCATCGATACGGGCGTAGGCGGCTTGGAGCTCATCATTAACAATCCAAGATGCCTCCGAAAGCATGTGTTTGAATCCAAAGAGTATGCTTTGTATCATTCGGTTGACTTTAAAGAATGTCCTAACTCCGGTGTGAGTCTCAACGTACACTCTACCGACAGCCATGGACATCACATCGTTGGTCAACATGAGACATTCCTTAGCAAAGCCTTGCACTTGGTGCACGTTGATGTCGACATCTTCTCTAAACATGTCCTCGGACCATAGCAGTTCTCTCGACGCGTGTCGCCCAAAAAGATGCAGTAAACGCCAACCGATGTAGTTTACAGCACGCACGTTCTTGGTTCCTTGCCTCAAACTTGCCACGTAGCGAAGATATCTCTTCGAGCGTATTAGAATTACCGTCCCTTGAAAAACTTTGAAGGATGATCGACGTCCAACTATGTCGTTTAGAAATGTGGTCCAGTCGACACCTGGGATGTCGTTAGTCAAATCGGCCACAGTAACACGCTTCAACCTCCTCCTGTAGCAGTGCTTTCGAACCACGAAAGCCTGGTTTCTCTCGAAGGCAAATATTCCTGCTACGGTAGTATTGCCAACATGCGCGGAGTAACTGGTGATGGCATCCTTCATGTAGGTGAAGTAGCGGTTTCTCATTGGGCCCATTTTCGTGCGTGTGTGTACGTATCCAGGCATGGGGAATGAAGGGCAATCCAAAGCGAGGTAGACTGTCCTGTTACTCCTGAGCTGCGATTCCATGGTGGACATTGTTGGCGCGGAGTTCGCACTATGTACATCTAAGATTGCGCTGTCCTGCGTGTCGTGTAGGTACCTGGGAAGTACTGTGCTAATTATGTTATCAGCCGATGATTCATACGGCCAGCCTCTCAGAGAGTACCTTTGGAACAATGATCTTAATTCATCCATTCCATCTTTCCCTTGCATTCTGTGCCGAGTGCAGCTCTGGTAGAAGAAAGAAGCCTTCTGCATCGGGTTCGGAGTAAGAGTTGCCACGTTCATGGTCGAAAGGGTTTCTTCCATGTCTTTGTACATGTCCTCGATGTAGAGGTTTGCCGAACCAAGGATCACTTTCCGGTATACCGGTTCAGGAGCTGTGATCCATCCGGTACACGCATGATCCCAGACGCTGCTGCAAGGCGGGACGGTGCGATTGAGACCGTACGTGAGTGCGTGACCAATGGCTCTACATCGTGGACGGTTGCATGTTCGTCGTTCCCGGATGACTTCAACTATAGGTTGGGTAACTTGTTCTATAGCACTGTGCGAGGTCGTCGTTGAGTGGTACCACTCACGACTGCTGACTTTGAACCAGATAAATAGTACTAGAAAGAGTAAGCTGCTCACTAGTACCAAGATGACCAAAATAGGGTTGAGGCGGCGTTGGGCCTGGTCGACGTCGGGCTCGGCGTCTTCCTGTCGCGGGACCACCCTAACCCTTTCAAGCTCGTCTTCCATTTTAGAACACTATCTTCGTTCCTGATTCTAGCTTCTTCTTTCTCGTGCTGTGTTTTAACTTCCTCCTCTTTTCTTGGAGTGCCCTTATTAGAGTAATCTCAATCACGTTATGGATTTTCTTTAAAAGGGTTAAGACGGCAGTTACGAATCGCGCCTGTTCTATACGCTGTTTGTAGTACCAATCTTCCCGCTCTGTACTCTCCGCATCCCTCAACAAACTAGACTCCCACCCTCTCTCCCACACAAAATCGCTTGGTCCCTGGCCGCATCCAGCACACCAACGCTCGGCCCTCAAGGCTGTCTTCGCCTTTTTGGAGGCCGCATGACTTGGATCCTCATTGTAACGGAACCCATTATTTACCTCCAGGAATGGGGAAGAGCATCCCCCAGGCGATGAAACTCCCCCCCATCCTCCTGAAATAAAGTTGTTGTTGTTCAAGTCCATAGCATTAGGTACACGAATTCTCTCGCTCTGCTTGTGTAATGATGTGTGAGGAAAATGCGCTTTCGAAAGCTCAATAGGGAAAGTGCAACCACATAACTTCCCCGCGGGTCAGTTGCCATGGGCACGCGTGGAACCAATCCGAGGAGGTGCTCGCTCGTCGTTTTGGAGAACAACACGAAATCCCTTACGCGCGCCCCTAATTTTTACGAATTTTCGCGAATTTATACTATAAATTCGTGAAAGTATTATATTATATTACGAATACGAATTTACACTTCCAAGATAGTGATATAATCGGATATTCCAAGTTATATAATTGGAAACTTCCTTTCATGCTTGGTATCTAGCAGCACGGACGTGCGCAATGTTGCCAGAAAGTGGGACAACCAAGTCACGAGCTTTGGCATCTAGACTAGTAATAACCGTTGAGTAAAATTCCTTCTTTCCGTAGGGAGGTCCGTGATGCGTTCTGGTGGTGGTGGCTGATCCCAATGACGTCTGACAAGCAAAAGCTCAACAGCAACAATGTTTAATTACACTATATACACAAGGCATGTACAAAGCAAAGGCTTACGAAATAAGAACTCGGCGGGGTAGAAGGTGACGATGAGGTCCCAGACCTTCGGTGGCGAGAGTCTCCGCTCGAGCTGCCCGAAATTTGCATGCGCCCGCTTAAAAGGGCGAAAAATTACCGCTGCCCCTCGCATGGCTGCTCAAATGAAAACACTCAAATGAAACAGAAACCAACTACTTAATTGGACAATTAACTGGGTTGGTCACGTGAAAATACCCGCCCAGGCTTGGTCTCAATCCCGTAATCCTGCCCGCCATCTTGAACATGTTTTAGTTTCCACAGTGGTTTCGGCTTTAGAGATTAGCTCCGGACTCTACAAAGGCTCTGGCTCCAAGTGGGTCACGGGCGCCGGACTTCCACGTAGCGCAGGTGGTGAATGTTACATACAAAAGCCGTTCATGTCGCTCCCGCAGACGGGGATGCGAGATGGCCGTCGCTGTCTTTCCTTTACTCTTACACCTCCCTCCTTAAGTTCATTGTGGGGCATGTTTGAACCAGAAAGAACAGAATTCAAAACTTACAGCAGGGTAAAGAAAATAAAAGAGGTAACATAACAAAACATTGACCTCATCCGGGCAAAGTACTACGCACAAGATATACACAAATACAGACACTGAGTATCGCAGAAAACAACATGGGTTTCTCAAAACGCCGTGCATCACTGCCGTCATGCCTAAGGATATTAGGAACATAACCACCCAAAACATTGCTGACAACCAACAAAAACAAATAATTCGAAGTGGTGAGAGTACGTATCTCTCGAGGTCCACGTATTTTACAAAGGTCAACGCTTCCTCTCCTGTCCTAACCCTATTCGAACCGCAGTCGCGACAAGGCGTCTGCATTCCCGTGCGCGCTCCCTTTGCGATGCACTATGTTGACATTATATCACTGGAGGGCGAGAGCCCAGCGCGCGAGCTTTGAACCCTGGGGTGTTGTACACGTTAGATAGGCAAGAGGGGGGGGGGATATGTTTAATGCACAGTAAGAAAAAAGGAAAGGGAAAGGTTAGGCAAGAGGATTGTGGTCAGATACCACGGTTACCTGAGCCCCAAACACCCAATGGTCGAATTTTTTGAGCGCCCAGATGACCGCGAACGCCTCTCGCTCTATCGCCGCCCAGCGTGTCTGCGTGTCGGAGAATCGGTGACTAGCGAAGAAGATGGGCAACTCTTTCCCATTCCCATCATTTTGAGCCAAACACGCTCCAGCCGCGTACGCTGACGCATCCGTGAGTAGCCAATATGGCTTCTCGGGGTCGGGTGTTGTTAGAGCCACGGCTTCGGCCAAACTGGACTTGAGAGCCTGAAATGAAGCTTCAGCTTCTCCATCCCACGGGATTTTAGTAGGCACTCTCTTGACGGTCAATCGCGTAAGAGGTGCGGCTATCTTTGCATACCCTTTTACATGTTCTCTGTAATACCCGCACAGACCGAGCACGCCTCTGAGCTCCTTTTTCGTTGTTGTTGGCCTTTTGAGCTTGGAAATTGTCTCAACCTTCTCTGGATCGGGCGCGTGAGATCCTGATCCCACAATGTGCCCTAAATAGCGAATAGAGCCCTGCGCTATTTGGCATTTTGACTTATTCACGGTTAGCTTTTCCGTTTTGAGGGTTGATAACACTGCCGTTAAGTGGTCTAAGTGGTCTTCCCACCTTTCGGAATATACTGCAATGTCGTCCATGTACGCACAAGCGTATTCCTGGTGTTTCGCGAGAACAGCATTGACGGTACGCTGGAAGGGCATCACGCGCCACGCGAACTGCCCAAAATGCGTGACAAAGGCCGTCTTCTCCTGGCTGTTCGCAGCGAGCGGAATCTGCCAGTATCCTCGGCGCAAGTCTAGTAAGGTAATGAAGCGCGCTTGCCCTACGCGGAATACGAGCTCTTGTTGTAGTGCCATGGGATACGCGTCATCAATTGTATCCGCATTCAGGGCTCGGTAGTCGACACAGAGTCATAACCCGCCATCCCTTTTCGTTACACAAACAACCGGGTGAGCGCATTCGCTCTCTATCGGGTATACTAGCCCTTCTTCCAGCCAGTTCTTTGTCTTTGTCTTTTTTTGTCTTTGCAATTTGTCTTTGTCAGAATTTGTCTTTGCAATTTGGAATTTTGAAGATCAAATCAGAATTAGAATGATAAATTTCAGACTTAAATTTAGAATTATAATTTACAATGTAAGATGAGAATTTTCAAATAAGAATTTGGCTTTGCAATTTGGAATTTTGAAGATGAAATCAGAATTAGAATGATAAATATCGGACTTAAATTTAGAATTAGAATTTAGAATGTAAGATGAGAATTTTCAAATAAGAATTTGGCTTTGGAATTTGGAATTTTGAAGATGAAATCAGAATTAGAATGATAAATAGCGGACTTAAATTTAGAATTAGAATTTAGAATGTAAGATGAGAATTTTCAAATAAGAATTTGGCTTTGGAATTGTGAACAGGAAACGAGGATTAGAATGAAAATTTTCAAACTTTAATTTAGAATTAGAATTTAGAATGTAAGATGAGAATTTTCAAATAAGAATTTGGCTTTGGAATTTGGAATTTTGAAGATGAAATCAGAATTAGAATGATAAATAGCGGACTTAAATTTAGAAATAGAATTTAGAATGTAAGATGAGAATTTTCAAATAAGAATTTGGCTTTGCAATTCGGAATTTTGAAGATCAAATCAGAATTATATTGATTAATGTCATACTTAAATTTAGAATTAGAATTTATAATGTTAGATGAGAATATTCAAATATGAACTTAGGTTTGCAATTTGGAATTTTGAAGATGAAATCAGAATTAGAATGATAAATTTCAAACTTAAATTTAGAATTAGAATTTAGAATGTAAGATGAGAATTTTCAAATAAAAATTTGGCTTTGGAATTTGGAATTTTGAAGATGAAATCAGAATTAGAATGATAAATATCGGACTTAAATTTAGAATTAGAATTTAGAATGTAAGATGAGAATTTTCAAATAAGAATTTGGCTTTGGAATTTGGAATTTTGAAGATGAAATCAGAATTAGAATGATAAATAGCGGACTTAAATTTAGAATTAGAATTTAGAATGTAAGATGAGAATTTTCAAATAAGAATGTGGCTTTGCAATTTGGAATTTTGAAGATGAAATCAGAATTATATTGATTAATTTCATACCTAAATTTAGAATTAGAATTTATAATGTAAGATGAGAATTTTCAAATAAGAACTTGGCTTTGCAATTTGGAATTTTGAAGATCAAATCACAATTAGAATAATAAATTTCAGACTTAAATTTAGAATTAGAATTTAGAATGTAAGATGAGAATTTTCAACTAAGAATTTGGCTTTGGAATTTTGAATTTTGAAATCAAATCAGAATTAGAATGATAAATATCGGACTTAAATTTAGAATTAGAATTTAGAATGTAAGATGACAATTTTCAAATAAGAATTTGGCTTTGGAATTTGGAATTTTGAAGATGAAATCAGAATTAGAATGATAAATATCGGACTTAAATTTAGAATTAGAATTTATAATGTAAGATGAGAATTTTCAAATAAGAACTTGGCGTTGCAATTTGGAATTTTGAAGATGAAATCAGAATTATATTGATTAATTTCATACCTAAATTTAGAATTAGAATTTATAATGTAACATGAGAATTTTCAAATAAGAACTTGGCTTTGCAATTTGGAATTTTGAAGATCAAATCACAATTAGAATGATAAATTTCAGACTTAAATTTAGAATTAGAATTTAGAATGTAAGATGAGAATTTTCAACTAAGAACTTGGCTTTGCAATTTGGAATTTTGAAGATCAAATCAGAATTAGAATGATAAATTTCAGACTTAAATTTAGAATTAGAATTTAGAATGTAAGATGAGAATTTTCAAATAAGAATTTGGCTTTGGAATTTTGAACAGGAAACGAGGATTAGAATGAAAAATTTCAAACTTTAGTTCAGAATTGGAATTTACAATGTAAAATGAGAATCTTGAACGTTTTCGTGGATGGCACATTTTTCACCTACCCACATATTTCTGACCAAATACTGACTATTAGCGTAGAAAAGGATGGCAAGCCCTTAAATGTGACTTTCTTCTTGATGCCAGGAAGGAGCCTGAACGGAATGTGTGTTTCAACAGCTTCTGCGGGAAATGCAAGATCCAGACCTTGCACTATCCTTGGATTGGACGGGGAGCGACTGTGAGCAGGCGTTCCCTGGTGCGTTGCAGGCTGTGTTTATGCCTGCCCGGCATAGGGGGTGCCATTTTCATTATTGGCAGGCTATATGGCTCAACGTGCAGGCCTGTGGACTAGTGGCAGTGTATACACAAAATATTTCAAACATAAAATCATAATTAGAATAAATTTCACACTTTAATTTAGAAGTGGAATTTGGAATGTAAGATGAGAATTTACAAAGAGTCCAGCTTTACAATTTGGAATTTTGAACATGAATTAAGAATTATGACAATTTCACACATTAATTTAGTATTGGAATTTAGAAAGTAACATGAGGATTTTTTATTAAGAATTTGGCTTTCCAATTTTGAACATTATATCAGAATTAGAATGATAGATTTCACACTTTAATTTAGAATGTAAAATGATAATTTTCAAATAAGAATTTGGCTTTGCAATTTAGAATTTTGAAGATCAAATCAGAATTAGAATGATAAATTTCAGACTTAAATTTAGAATTAGAATTTAGAATGTAAGACGAGAGTTTTCAAATAAGAATTTGGCTTTGCAATTTGGAATTTTGAAGATGAATTCAGAATTATATTGATTAATTTCATACTTAAATTTATAATTAGAATTTAGAATGTAAGATGAGAATTTTCAAATAAGAATTTGGCTTTGCAATTTGGAATTTTGAAGATCAAATCAGAATTAGAATGATAAATTTCAGACTTAAATTTGGAATTAGAATTTAGAATGTAAGATGAGAATTTTCAAATAAGAATTTGGCTTTGCAATTTGGAATTTTGAAGATGAAATCAGAATTAGAATGATAAATTTCAGACATAAATTTAGAATTAGAATTTAGAATGTAAGATGAGAATTTTCAAATAAGAATTGGGCTTTGCAATTTGGAATTTTGAAGATAAAATCAGAATTATATTGATTAATTTCATACTTTTATTTAGAATTAGAATTTAGAATTATAAAAATATAGAAATAGAAATAGAAATATAATTAACGCCGAACAGCTAATGGCCCTGTTGGTGCAGAAAGTCGATGCTCTCCATACGGAAGTGTCTGAACTGAAAGACGAAAAAATTCAGCTCCTGGACCTTGTACGAAGCTTGGACAAAAATGTAAGCTTTCTCCAAATTGAGCTCGCGAAGCAGAGAGCCGATTTCAACCAGAAGCTAGGTTCCTTGCGCTATGTATATGCCACATCTGTGAACTCCCCTGCAAGTTATTCTTCGCTTGTTAAGAAGATTCCTGCTCGTCTTCCCACCGTTCCTTCGACCGAAAGTTTGCCTTCTTCGCGTGTCGCGAAGAACGCCGCTGCTCCCGGCCCTTCACAAAACCAGGTCCATCAAGGCATGGCCTCGTCGACAACTACTTTGTCTTCAACCGCTCCTACAAGAGACACTACCGACGAACAAAGTGAAGATGCTGGTTTTACTACCGTCAGATATAGGCGAAAACAACGTCTTCCCGCCTCCACCGGGACTGCTTCTTCGTCTGCTCTTCGACTAGCTACTCGGCCAGCCCCTACCCGTGCACTCTTCGTGTCAAGGCTCCACCCGGACACCACTGAGGATGACGTCTCACAAGTCGTAAGAGAAGTCCTTCGGGATAAACCGTTTCGTTGTGTTAAGCTAGCCACTCGACATGACTCTTACGCATCTTTCTGTGTGGTGACAGACGTACTAAGTTTCACAGATATCAACTGTGCCAACGTGTGGCCTGAAGGATGTTTATACCGCGTGTTCATGGGGAAGATTCCCGATGCATCGGCTAACTCTGATCCTGAAATACCGCCTCTGTAGCCTCACCTAATTTCAAAATGGTGTGCCCACTTACCATTTATTACCAAAATGTGCGTGGTCTTAGAACAAAGTCTGCTGAATTTTTAACCAATGTAATTTCACTTGAGTATGACGTGATCTGCCTAACCGAGACATGGCTCAACAGTTCCTTTCACAGCAGTGAATATTTCCCTTGCGAATACACTGTTTTTCGATGTGACCGCGATTACGAAAATTCTGGGGCTCGCTTTGGTGGCGGTGTGCTAACTGCCGTTCGTTCTTCTCTTGTTGCTCATCAACGTTTTGACTTGGCAACTCAACATGAAGCCGTCTGGGTAGAAATAACCCTTGGTCCTAATGCCCCCTCATTATAGGTAACTGTTACATTGCACCCCCCCCCCTAAATGCGACCTTCCCTACTTCACTTCCTTTTTGGAGACAATAGGGAGTGTTCCCCACCTTTTTAGTCATCTGTTTCAGCTGTACGGTGATTTCAACATTCCTAACATCGACTGGGGTCTCCTTGATATCTCTCGCGCCTCTGGTCTGACGAGATCTAAGGCATCTTTCCTTTTTAATTTTATCAGTTTCCACGGTCTCCTGCAGCTTAATCAACTAAGAAATTCTGCTGACAACACGCTGGACCTGGTGTTATCTAATTTCACACCCGATATCTTTCAGGGTGTCGAAGTCCCGCTCGTTCCGTCTGATAAGTTTCACCCACCCCAAAGAGCACGATGTACTGAAAGTCGAGTGCAATATGGGTGGACGGGTAGGTGAAAGGCCTTGAACAGACTCTTGAAACTAAAAAGCATTGATAAGACACATACCGTCCACCCCCATTGCACTCGACTTTGAGTACATTGTGCTGCTTGGGACCTTTCTACCTTACTTTTCCAGTCACTACCTTATCTTCACGACATACCAATCAACGTCTTGTCTCTCCGCGGTACGATTATCCCCGTGGTGACTACCTTGCGCTATACAATTGCCTCTGCTCAACAGATTGGCGCCCTGTGATAGAATGCGCCAACGTTGATAATGCTGCTGCGCTTTTTACTAATGTTGTGCAGTCCGCTATAGGACAGTTTGTTCCAAAGAAACATTTTCACTCGCCTAAGTATCCTCCCTGGTTCTCCCATGAACTTAAAGGACTACTAAGGAAAAAGCTGCACTTTCATCGAAAGTACGTGCGGACTAAACGCGACGACTGGTATCTGAAATTCAAAGAAACACGTAAGCTCGTCAAAACTATCTACAAAAGGGACCGAAAAACACACGAGGACTTCGTCCAAGCATCTCTATCTGCTAACCCAAAGGAATTCTGGAGGTTTGTTAAGGATAGAACAACCTCTCGTGCTGGCGACATTATGCTGAAACACAATGACGATTTTGTCTCGGCGCCTTTGGCAGTTGCGAACTTGTTTTCCGATTTCTTTTCTTCTACATTCTCTAAATCTGCCCCCACAATCACTGCTCAAGCCTCTCTATCTAATCTTAGCCTCTCGAGCATTGTTATTGACGAACAGGAGGTTTCTCGTGCCATCTCTTCATTAAAATCAACCTTGTCCTCTGGCATAGATAATGTCCCTAATTTCATTGTCAAGGGTTGTGCCAATGTCCTCGTGCCTGTGCTGACTTCCCTTTTTAACCGCTCCTTACAAAGCGCTCAGTTTCCTGAGGTCTGGAAAAAATATCTCATAGTTCCTATACACAAAGGTGGTTCACGAGTTGAAGTCTCAAACTACAGGCCCATATCCTTGTTACCCTGTTTCTCGAAAGTATTTGAAAAGGTTATGTTTTCGCGACTATCTTTCTACTGTAGACATTTTCTTACATTTACACAACATGGCTTCCTACCTGGCAGATCTGTCGAAACCAATCTTGTTACATATATGAATTTTCTAGCGCATCATGTTGGTAAAAGCATGCAAGTAGATTCTGTTTATTTCGATATATCGAAAGCCTTCGATTCTGTGAGTCATCAATTACTTGTTGATAAATTATCCATCTATGGATTTTCATCAAACGTATGCAACTGGTTCACTTCTTATTTAAGTAACCGCAACAACGTTGTTATTTACAAAGGTACCCAATCCCGTTCATACTTGATGACCTCCGGTGTTCCTCAAGGCTCTATCCTTGGGCCATTACTGTTTAATGTTTTTGTCAATGACCTTTCCACTTGTGTGCAACACAGTAACATTCTTCAATACGCTGATGACCTCAAGTTGTTTTGTTGTATTAATCATGCTGACGAATGTTTGGATTTACAAAATGACATCACTGGTGTACAGTCTTGGTTTACACGGAACATGTTGAAACTCAACGCTCTTAAATCTCATGTAATCACTTTCACTCGGAAAACTACCCCCATCCACTTTACCTACTCTATGGCGTCAACCACCATTAATCGTGTTAACTGTATAAGAGATTTGGGCATCACTTTTGATAGTCATCTCTCTTTTCAAACGCACATTACGTATATCACAAATCTTGCATTCTCTAAACTAGGTGTCATCTCGAGACTTACAAAAAACTTCTCGCACCCCCTATGCTTCTTTCGCTTATTTTTTTCCACGGTTCTCCCTCTCATCGAGTTTTCCTCTGTTGTATGGAACTGTTTGAACAAATCTCTCACATCTGATGTTGAAAAAGTCCAAAGACGATTTATTGCTATTTACCACGACCGATACATTGGTAAAACTATGTATTATAACTACGACCACATTCTTGAAAAACTTAACCTACCCACCTTAGCTCATCGAAGGACATTGCGCGACTGTCATTTCCTTTTCAAGCTTGTGCACGGCATCATTGACTGCCCTGATTTGTTATCTTCGGTGTCTGCTCATCTACCATTGCGTAACTTGCGATCCCAACCTGTTTTTCATGAAAATATGGCCCATTACTGTGCACCTATATCTCGCTTGCAGCGCACCATGAATACTCTCTGCCAGAATTATGATATTGACATCTTTTTTTTCTCATTCTCATCATTTAAATCTTCTCTTCCTAACTGCAACGCGAGAACTGTTTAACCCTTAACATTTCATTATTTCCTGTTTGTTGTTTTATGCTTTGTATAGTGTTCCCTGTGTCTTGGTGCGCCATCCGTTAGACCCCACGGTCGTTGATGAGTACCCTCAAAATAAAAAAAATAAAAAAAAGAATGTAAGATGAGAATTTTCAAATAAGAACTTGGCTTTGAAATTTGGAATTTTGAAGATCAAATCAGAATTAGAATGATAAATTTCAGACTTAAATTTAGAATTAGAATTTAGAATGTAAGATGAGAATTTTCAAATAAGAATTTGGCTTTGGAATTGTGAACAGGAAACGAGGATTAGAATGAAAATTTTCAAACGTTAATTTAGAATTGGAATTTACAATGTAAAATGAGAATCTTGAACGTTTTCGTGGATGGCACGCTTTTCACCTGCCCACATATTTCTGACCAAATACTGACTATTAGTGTAGAAAAGGATGGCAAGCCCTTAAATGTGACTTTCTTCTTGATGCCGGGAAGGAGCCTGAACCAATGTGTGTTTCAACAGCTTCTGCGGGAAATGCAAGATCCAGACCTCGCACTATCCTTGGATTGGACGGGGAGCGACTGTGAACAGGCGTTCCGTGGTCCGTTGCAGGCTGTGTTTATGCCTGCCCGGCATAGGGGTGCCATTTTCATTATGGGCAGGCTATATGGCTCAACGTGCAGGCCTGTGGACTAGTGGCAGCGTATACACAAAATATTTCAAACATAAAATCATAATTAGAATAAATTTCACATTTTAATTTAGAAGTGGAATTTGGAATGTAAGATGAGAATTTGCAAAGAGTCCAGCTTTACAATTTGGAATTTTGAACATAAATTGAGAATTATGACAAATTTCACACTTTAATTTAGTATTGGAATTTAAAAAGTAACATGAGGATTTTCGATTAAGAATTCGGCTTTCCAATTTTCAACATTATATCAGAATTAGAATGATAGATTTCACACTTTAATTTAGAATGTAAAATGAGAATTTTCAAATAAGAATTTGGCTTTGCAATTTGGAATTTTGAAGATCAAATCAGAATTAGAATGATAAATTTCAGACTTAAATTTAGAATTTAGAATGTAAGATGAGAATTTTCAAATAAGAATTTGGCTTTGGAATTGTGAACAGGAAACGAGGATTAGAATGAAAAATTTCAAACTTTAATTTAGAATTGGAATTTACAATGTAAAATGAGAATCTTGAACGTTTTCGTGGATGGCACGCTTTTCACCTGCCCACATATTTCTGACCAAATACTGACTATTAGTGTAGAAAAGGATGGCAAGCCCTTAAATGTGACTTTCTTCTTGATGCCGGGAAGGAGCCTGAACCAATGTGTGTTTCAACAGCTTCTGCGGGAAATGCAAGATCCAGACCTCGCACTATCCTTGGATTGGACGGGGAGCGACTGTGAACAGGCGTTCCGTGGTCCGTTGCAGGCTGTGTTTATGCCTGCCCGGCATAGGGGGTGCCATTTTCATTATGGGCAGGCTATATGGCTCAACGTGCAGGCCTGTGGACTAGTGGCAGCGTATACACAAAATATTTCAAACATAAAATCATAATTAGAATAAATTTCACATTTTAATTTAGAAGTGGAATTTGGAATGTAAGATGAGAATTTGCAAAGAGTCCAGCTTTACAATTTGGAATTTTGAACATAAATTGAGAATTATGACAAATTTCACACTTTAATTTAGTATTGGAATTTAGAAAGTAACATGAGGATTTTTGATTAAGAATTTGGCTTTCCAATTTTGAATATGAAATCAGAATTAGAATGGTAAATTTCACACTTTAATTTAGAACGTAAAATGAGAATTTTCAAATAAGAATTTGGCTTTGCAATATTGAATTTTGAAGATCAAATCAGAATTAGAATGATAAATTTCAGACTTAAATTTAGAATTTAGAATGTAAGATGAGAATTTTCAAATAAGAATTTGGCTTTGGAATTGTGAACAGGAAACGAGGATTAGAATGAAAAATTTCAAACTTTAATTTAGAATTGGAATTTACAATGTAAAATGAGAATCTTGAACGTTTTCGTGGATGGCACGCTTTTCACCTGCCCACATATTTCTGACCAAATACTGACTATTAGTGTAGAAAAGGATGGCAAGCCCTTAAATGTGACTTTCTTCTTGATGCCGGGAAGGAGCCTGAACCAATGTGTGTTTCAACAGCTTCTGCGGGAAATGCAAGATCCAGACCTCGCACTATCCTTGGATTGGACGGGGAGCGACTGTGAACAGGCGTTCCGTGGTCCGTTGCAGGCTGTGTTTATGCCTGCCCGGCATAGGGGGTGCCATTTTCATTATGGGCAGGCTATATGGCTCAACGTGCAGGCCTGTGGACTAGTGGCAGCGTATACACAAAATATTTCAAACATAAAATCATAATTAGAATAAATTTCACGTTTTAATTTAGAAGTGGAATTTGGAATGTAAGATGAGAATTTGCAAAGAGTCCAGCTTTACAATTTGGAATTTTGAACATAAATTGAGAATTATGACAAATTTCACACTTTAATTTAGTATTGGAATTTAGAAAGTAACATGAGGATTTTTGATTAAGAATTTGGCTTTCCAATTTTGAATATGAAATCAGAATTAGAATGGTAAATTTCACACTTTAATTTAGAACGTAAAATGAGAATTTTCAAATAAGAATTTGGCTTTGCAATATTGAATTTTGAAGATCAAATCAGAATTAGAATGATAAATTTCAGACTTAAATTTAGAATTTAGAATGTAAGATGAGAATTTTCAAATAAGAATTTGGCTTTGGAATTGTGAACAGGAAACGAGGATTAGAATGAAAAATTTCAAACTTTAATTTAGAATTGGAATTTACAATGTAAAATGAGAATCTTGAACGTTTTCGTGGATGGCACGCTTTTCACCTGCCCACATATTTCTGACCAAATACTGACTATTAGTGTAGAAAAGGATGGCAAGCCCTTAAATGTGACTTTCTTCTTGATGCCGGGAAGGAGCCTGAACCAATGTGTGTTTCAACAGCTTCTGCGGGAAATGCAAGATCCAGACCTCGCACTATCCTTGGATTGGACGGGGAGCGACTGTGAACAGGCGTTCCGTGGTCCGTTGCAGGCTGTGTTTATGCCTGCCCGGCATAGGGGGTGCCATTTTCATTATGGGCAGGCTATATGGCTCAACGTGCAGGCCTGTGGACTAGTGGCAGCGTATACACAAAATATTTCAAACATAAAATCATAATTAGAATAAATTTCACATTTTAATTTAGAAGTGGAATTTGGAATGTAAGATGAGAATTTGCAAAGAGTCCAGCTTTACAATTTGGAATTTTGAACATAAATTGAGAATTATGACAAATTTCACACTTTAATTTAGTATTGGAATTTAGAAAGTAACATGAGGATTTTTGATTAAGAATTTGGCTTTCCAATTTTGAATATGAAATCAGAATTAGAATGGTAAATTTCACACTTTAATTTAGAACGTAAAATGAGAATTTTCAAATAAGAATTTGGCTTTGCAATATTGAATTTTGAAGATCAAATCAGAATTAGAATGATAAATTTCAGACTTAAATTTAGAATTTAGAATGTAAGATGAGAATTTTCAAATAAGAATTTGGCTTTGGAATTGTGAACAGGAAACGAGGATTAGAATGAAAAATTTCAAACTTTAATTTAGAATTGGAATTTACAATGTAAAATGAGAATCTTGAACGTTTTCGTGGATGGCACGCTTTTCACCTGCCCACATATTTCTGACCAAATACTGACTATTAGTGTAGAAAAGGATGGCAAGCCCTTAAATGTGACTTTCTTCTTGATGCCGGGAAGGAGCCTGAACCAATGTGTGTTTCAACAGCTTCTGCGGGAAATGCAAGATCCAGACCTCGCACTATCCTTGGATTGGACGGGGAGCGACTGTGAACAGGCGTTCCGTGGTCCGTTGCAGGCTGTGTTTATGCCTGCCCGGCATAGGGGGTGCCATTTTCATTATGGGCAGGCTATATGGCTCAACGTGCAGGCCTGTGGACTAGTGGCAGCGTATACACAAAATATTTCAAACATAAAATCATAATTAGAATAAATTTCACATTTTAATTTAGAAGTGGAATTTGGAATGTAAGATGAGAATTTGCAAAGAGTCCAGCTTTACAATTTGGAATTTTGAACATAAATTGAGAATTATGACAAATTTCACACTTTAATTTAGTATTGGAATTTAGAAAGTAACATGAGGATTTTTGATTAAGAATTTGGCTTTCCAATTTTGAATATGAAATCAGAATTAGAATGGTAAATTTCACACTTTAATTTAGAACGTAAAATGAGAATTTTCAAATAAGAATTTGGCTTTGCAATATTGAATTTTGAAGATGAAGTCAGAATTATAATGATAAATTTCACACTTTAATGTAGAATGTAAAAATTAGAATTTTCAAGGTTTTCGTGGAAGTTACGTTCCTTCACTTGTCCACGTATTTTTGACACAATACTGACTATCAGTGCCAACAAGGATGGCAAGCCCTTAATCGTGACTTTCTTCTTGACGCCGTGAAGGAGCCGGGACAGCTACGAACGTGTATTTCGTCAGCTTCTGCAGGAAATGCAAGATCGAGACCTTGCATTATCCTTGGACGTGACGAGGAGCGACTTTGAACAGGCATTCATTTGTGCGTTGCAGGCTGTGTTTATGCCTTCCCGGCATAGGGGGTGCCATTTTCATTATGGGCAGGCAATGTGGCGCAGCGTGCAGGCCTGTGGACTAGCGGCAGCATACACACAATAGCACAAAATGAAAATATAAATGTGTTTGTGAAACAGACTAAGCCTGGCATTTGTGCCAGTTGCTTTTGTGCACATGGCATAGGGCCTACTGAAGGCTAGTGCACCCCAGGTGCCAGGGTTGAGGACTTTTGTAGCCTACTTCGAAAACACGTGGATGCACGGGCAGTACTCTCTGTTAACATGGAACCAACATGGGAACCGTGGTACATGGACGAATGATGCAACGGAATCGTGGCAGAAGTATGAACTTCCTGTCCTTTCCACATTATAGAAATATGGTCAGCAACTAGGACAGATGTAGAGAGTGGCCAATGAGTATTCTGACAGCAACATCTCAATAAAATTCAAGATCACCTGCATAATATTTAAAATTCCACAACACACTACTTCTCTATATTTACATCTCATATTAATTAGCCGAATGGCATTCACTGAACAAGATTATTTATATGAAAACATGATAATTTTTTAACACAAGAATTTCATGTCGTGGGCTTCAGTTCATTTCAGAATTTGGCTCTGCAATTTGGAATTCTAAACATAAAATAAGAATTGTAATGGTAGATTTCACACTTATGGCATGGAATTTAGAATGTAAAATGAGGATTTCCAATTCGGAGTTTACCTGTGCAATTTGGAATTTTGAACATAAAATCAAAATTCTAATGATACATTGCACACTTGAATTTAGAATTGGAATTCAGAATGCAAAATGTGAATTATTGATTTGTAATTCCACAGTATGCTCTCGTATAGCACCGTCCAGGCAACTACCGTAAAGACAAAAAGGGAACCTCCCCCTTTTGGGCCATAGGCCAGATCAGTGTGCCAGCTCATGCTTGAACAGTCTTTATTCTAGGTTGTCCGTATAATTTTCAATTAGGGGTTTGGTACTTTGATATAGAAATGAAATTTCTAACAAAAAAGATAACTGTATTCAATAGGGGTTTACAATTCAGAATTTGGCTCTGCACATTGGAATTTTAAACATAAAATATGGATTCCAATGAGAAATTTTGCACGTCCATTTAAAATTGGAATTTAGAGTGTAATATGAGAATTTTCAGTTAATTTGTCTATAGATTTAGGTGACAACACTGACAACCCAAGAACAAGAAATGCGTAATGCCTTGTTAATACTTCGAAGCAGCCGGGAGGCCTATGAGCAAGCATTTGGAGGCTTTGAGCAGAAAATGCGAGAGAAATCTTCAATAGCTTTGGGCTTCAAATATATGCACTGTGGGCAGTGTTTATGCCTGCCCGACACAAGGTGTGCTATTCTAATTTTCACTGCAGCACAGGCAAAAGATGCAGGCCTTTTGACATGCATAAACATAAAGTAACACACAACATAAACTATAACCAACACAATTACACACTCATCAAACACATCAACATCAAATACAAAAACAAACCAAATTGAAATTTGCAATTTAGAATGATGCTTCAATTTAGAATTGGAATTTGGAACAAGATGCGAAATCATCGTAGAATTTGATACTGCTTTTTGAAGTAAAAGTTATACTTAAGATAAGAATTTCTAATTAGAATTTTTTTTTACTCTTGAATTTAGAACTGTATGGCATGTTCTTGTACAACACTGTCCAAGCCATAATGTAATGTGAAAAAGGTCACTGCTGGCCACAGGCTGCAGCAGACCATGGACTCAGTGGTTACTATGGTGAGACTGAACAGGAGGAGGTTCCTGGAGCGCAATGGGCAACACAAAACTGTGCTTCACTAGTGAATAACAATTTCTCCTGCTTGCAGAGACCAGAGTGTGTTTTGTGGATGGGACTTTCCTACTTGTCCACAGACTGTTCATTAAATACTGACAATAAGTCTTGACAGAAACAATGAGCAACTTGTACTCAAGAATTCTGTAATGAACTGAGCTGTATATTGGGAGAGCTATGCAGCATGATGCTCTTCGTTGTCCCTTTCCTTCAACATTGTCCAGGAAAGCCGTGGTTGGAAAACCATGTAGTCATAGATTGGTGCAAGGCAATACGTAATATGTCATTGTGACTATATTACAGCTGCAGATTACTTGCGAGAGTGCTGCTGCAGGTAGGCCGACTTCTTCTATGTTGTGTTGGCGCCTCGGTCCATGCTCCTCAAAGTAAAGGAAAAGTCACTCCTGCATATTTTACACCAACTTGTTTGCCTCCTTTCATTTTCATTCAATGAAAACAAAGACCAACTCATCTAGACCTGGCAGCTGTTCAAGAGCACAACATGACATTGTTTTCTGCACCTCTTAATTATGGTAGCATTTGGATGAATGCTTTAATGCATGTATTGTGTATGACTTTGGTCTTGATTTGGTATCAACTGGGATTTTCTGGCACAAAGACATCACAGATCCAAATGTGCCAGACCGGGTATATTGCTCAGTTGTCTAAGGTCATTTGGATTGGTTTGTTGTCCATAGCATTGTCTCACTGGGTGTGGGTCCACCTCAGGTAATGCTCCATAGTGAGCAACGTATGGTCAACTTTCAAACCACTGTCAGTAGCAATTGTTGCCTGAGCAAATTACGGCACTGTTATTGAGGGGTAGAATTTCAGACACCAGCCAGTTGAAGGAACCGCTATCAGCATTGTGTATCACTCACAGCCTGAGAGGACTGGTACAAAAAGTGATTGTTACCGACAGACCACAGGTGGTAGACAAAGGTGTTTTCTGCGACTAATGAGCAGTGGTCACCTGCAACAGCTCCTCAGTTCCAGTTTCAAGCCAATATGAGGGACCTGAACTCATTGGTGTCAGCGGGCCACGTACTATGGACTTGTGGTATCTTGTTTCTGGTACAAAGGATACAACACATAAGTTGAAGCAACAGAAGGCATAGATACTTAAGCAACGTAGCTGTATTCACTCACTAGGTCACCCATCCAGATTTTTGTATGTGTACTGAGGAAACATGGCTCATCTTGCCTTTAGCTATGCCATCAATATCAGCTGAAATGTTTATTTATCTCCTGCTTAACAATACGCTTGAGAAGGCGAGCACTGCAGTAATGCACACGATAATAAAAATTCAACTCAAATAACCTTCACCTAAGGCAGCAGAAGACAAAAAATGTTCAAAAATTCGGGACTTACGGGTAGAAAATGAAGCTTCAACACTGGCTTGACACAACACAACATTTAATAACAGAAGTCTCGTCTCTCATACGAGACACATCATCAGTGCAGTCACAGGGCAGAACGCAGGGAAGGACCATACAGGCTACTTAAAAACATCAGTGTACAATTTGGGAAGTGGGCCCGCATTTACTACTGTAGATGGTCTTATCACTCCTTATGTGCCATAGGTCCCCGTAGGCCCTACTTCTATTTTTCAGGTCAGAGTACTGTCAAAATCAAAACTGTGACTGTTTCTCCAAAAATGTTCAAAAAGTTTGGTCTTTTGTTTAATCGTGTGTGTGGCCTTTTCTACACCTCGTGCTTCTCTATCGTCTGGTCTAGCAAAATGTATGAGACACCAAAGCCACGACAATTCAACTTATATTTGACACAACTTTGGAAATCAGGGTTGACCAGCTGTTCTGGCTTTGATACGAGATCACGGAGTCTGGTATGAGGTTTAAAAGCTGTCCTCAGTCCCAAAGGGCACGACAGATAGATTCTAAAATACCCTTCACATAAGGGATGACGTCTTGAACACCTTTGTTGCCATCCTGCTGCTTGTCTTTGCATGAGCGTTTGCGTGTGGAGTCAATGAAATGATCATGACCATAAAGATTTCGCTGATTCCTTAACGATTCCAGCACTCACGGTCGAAACAGAAGCACACGACTCAAGGAGGGCAGACGAGGTGTAGGAAGGGCCACAAACACAAGTTCCATTTCAACAACGCTGTGACCCTAAGATGAGAACACAGGTGGGGACCACGAAAATACTTTGAACCGTGGCACATAAGAAGTGATACAACTGTCTGCAACAGCAACTGTGGGTCAATTTCTCCAATTGTACTCTGACCCTTTTGAGTAGCTTCTCTGGCCTTTCCCTGGATTCTGCCTGTGGCTGCATTGATGATGTCTCTTGTATGAAAGATGAAACGTCTATTATTAAATGTTTTCTGTTGTGTCAATCCAGTGCCGAAGTTTTACTTTCTAGCTAGTAGAAGTGGACAACATGCCGCATTCGGCAGCTTACTGCAATTTAAAATATATATTATTTCATTTTCATTTTCTACGGCTGCCCAGCTGCTGGAATCCCATATGATTCCACTTGAGAAACAAAATGGAAGCATTTTGGTTTTCAAGTGAATTCTACTTGGGTTCCAACATATATTTCTACGTACGTGGAAAAAATGAATTTTTTTGGCAGTTGGACCTAAAACGATATTGCTCGATTCGTCTCAAGTGTTTGGTGCAGGAGCTTCCCCTGCCCACTAGATTAGTGTTATGGGATTGGTGCTTAACTGATCAGTGAGCCGGATACATCATGCCACTCCTCAGACGCTTTCAGACATATGTCGGCACAGTTCCCTTAGAAGTCGGCCCAGGACGCACATTCCCCCAGGGCGTGAGTCGTGACGTTGTCCACATACGTGAGGCCGACAACGGCAAGCCCTATCACCATCACCACCACCACCACACCATGCCACTAGATTCCCCGGAACATAGAGCACGAAATTTAAAATGCCCACGAATTTCGTTAATTCTCTTACACGAGGACAAAAACAACTTGGCAGGAATAGAAATTAACGATGGAAGATGAAAGTCACTGAAAAGGTTAGCCAGCTGTAGGACTGGAACCCACATCTTCTGGATTACCAGATTACCTGGATTACTCATCTCAGTAATAGAAACTGTTGACATAAATGAAGAGTTCACAATATTTCTGTGTAAACCAAGATCTATTATAAGTATACCTAGTTATACAGGGTGTTTATATTTGGCCTTTAGAGAATTATTACAAAAAGTCGTGAGAGCAGCAAGGATGTCGTTTTTCCAGTTCAGTTCTACGCACAGCCAGACATCCTCTCAGAGAAAGTGCACAACTACAAGATGTCTAATTACCTCAAATTCATTAACCAACTTTTTAATTATGGGATTTCGGACAAAAGCAAGATGGCAGATTGAGGGACTATCCTCGTTGCAAGCCATTTCAGACTAGAAAAAAAAACTGAGACACACATGTGCGTTAAAATATCCATCCCTGAACTTTGATATGACAATGAGCAGAAACTGAAAACGAGGCGACCGTTAACGCAGGGAGTACAAAACACGTGAGAGGGCCATGTGCTTTAGAGCAATGGAGATGATTGGAGTAGGTGCCGCTCGACTGGCCAGATAAGCTGCTTTCCGTCCAGATAACCCTCCATCGGCGAGGGCGATGCTCCCCGCCACGCTTTTTCGGTTTAGGCTCATTTGCATATAAAAATTCTGGGATGCATATTGTAACACACGTGCATATTTCAGCATTTTAAAATGTGGAATAGCATTCAACGAAGATAGCCTCTCAATATGCTATCCTGGCCGTAGAACACAACAGCAAAATACAACATCTATACTGCTCTCATAGCTTTTTAAAAAAATTCTGTACATGCTAAAAATAAACGCCCTGTATTCTTCAGTATTTAGGTTTTGACCAACTGACAAGTCCTTGGATGACATCGACAAGTTTAAACCCATTTAAGTAAAAATCCTATTGGTACTCTAAGGGTAAGAAAACAGAAACATATACTACCTTTTGCATTTTAGGAAGTACAGGTATCGTAATTCAGCAACAACGAACATTGGAATTTAAAACAATATTACCCAAAGCTTATCTATTCCATCTTAGCCATTCTAACGAGGTAGACAAGTATCCGGACACATATACTAAAAAAGGCCAAGGTTGTTCCCATATAGAAGAGTGGTGACTGAAATGATTAGCATCATTACGGGCTCATGTCTGTACTATCCGTACTTAACACAGTCTTTTAAAAACCTGTTATTGCTAGGGTTAATTCTTTTTCAGAAAAGTTTCAGATTCTTCCTTCCGATCAACATGGCTTTCGAGCAAAGCAATCCACTTCTTCCGCTGTGGTAATTGTCACACAATTTCTTAATGACGTGTTAAAAGATCCTTGACCTTGTAACCTTAGTTGCTGGCATCTCTATATACTAAAAAAAGCATTTGACACAATAAACCACGAGACCTTGTTGACAAAAATGGCTTCCATGGCCATGCCTTAGAGTTTTTCAGCAGTTACCTGTCTTCACTAACACAAGCAGCCGTACGTAACAATGTCCCATCCCAGCCTCTGTGTACCTGTGTAAGAGTCCCACAGAACTCAGGTTTGGGACCAATATTACTTTCCTTTATACAATTATGATCTTCAGAGGGGGTTCAAAAATTCCAAATGTGGAATGTACGCTGATGACATCAATTTCTTTATGCCTGGCGCAAATGTCGCACAAATTCGATAGCATGCTGAAGATAATTCAGAATTATGCTGATGAGTGGTTCAGATAAAACAAAATTATGTTAAACATAAATGAAACTCGTGCAATTGTTTTTCGTAGTACATTATCTAAATTCGAAGGTTTACAGTTAGTCTTGCTGTTCACGGTAAACTTATACTGCAGGCTGGTGAAGTCACCTGAGTGTAGTTATGGACGAACATCTTCAGGGGGGACATCACATTCAGCACATTTGTCAAAACCTTTCTAAAGCCTGCTCCCTGCTCTTACTTGCTATAGAACTGTTTCCAATTAGTGTACTACGCTCTATTTATTTCACACTAGGTCATTCATATCTCGCTTACTGTTCAGAATCCTGGGGCCACAGTGTACAGCCCTATCTTGAACCTATTCTTAGGTTACAGAAAATATGTCTATGAATCACGGCTCTTACGAACAAGTACAGCCCCTCATTGACCTTATTTTTTTAAAAAAAGTTCTAGTGTTGATTACGTTGTTAAACAATGTACAGTTCCTCACGCATAGTATTGCTAATTGTAGTTTTCCATTTTCAGTTCGCTTGTTACACCGTAAACTGAGATTGACCAGGGAGAAGGATTTAGAGAACTCCAATCTTAGGAAGACCAGTAATGCATATGGTCGTATGTCTGCAGCATTTCAAGGAATCTCAAGGAGAAGATATGGAATTCTGCAGACACAAATAGAGTGCATAACGTTAAACCTGTCCTCACTGGGCTCTGTATTTTGAGTGGCTCCATTAGATTTGTCCAAATCAGGTAACGCATTCGTCACAAGAGTGTATAAGTGTTTTAGTGCCATCGCTGTTTTCTTGTTGTGTCGTTGTTCTGGAGTCCTTTTCACATTGTTGCAAGCAGATTTGCACCAGGATAGCATGCTGCTACACTCTCAAGGACAATAGAAACTTTATGTAACAATGGAAATTGAGGGGGTGGGGACTATCTTTCTACTGTAAACATTTTCTTACATTTACACAACATGGCTTCCTACCTGGCAGATCTGTCGAAACCAATCTTGTTACATATATGAATTTTCTAGCGCATCATATTGGTAAAAGCGTGCAAGTAGATTCTGTTTACTTCGATATATCGAAAGCGTTCGATTCTGTGAGTCATCAATTACTTGTTGATAAATTATCCATCTATGGATTTTCATCAAACTTATGCAACTGGTTCACTTCTTATTTAAAGTGCAGCTCCGCTGCTGTTCCGAAAGTATGAAGACGTTGTGATATTCAGAACCGTGGTCCCAACTTCATTCATAAACGCACATTGCTTTCCAAATTTCCATACTCCTTCGTGAGAAATTCGAGAAAAACTACCGGGCGGCGGTTCCACTTGTGACGTTATACTTGGAACTGCGCGGATTGGATAGCCACACCTAGCCAGCTCTGCCTGGCAACCAGTTTGTGTTTACACTCCGTCATGGCCGCTGTATCGTGCTGAAATAGCTGTCACGAGCTATCGGGGACCACCGCACCGCTTTATCATGTTTCTTATAAGAAATACTTCGTCTTCGAGCACGTACTCGTTCTCGTTCTCAATAGCTTTGGTGGTGCTTTCTGCACGCGCAGCAAGTCCGCGCATAGTGCGCTGCCAAAGCTATTGAGAATGCGTACGAGCACGTCACACGTTAGGTGTTAGGTCTTGTTGGTAGCATGAAGCACAGTGCGGGCACAGAATGTCCGCTCACGACGGCCGTCGTTGCACAACGAGGCCATCCTGTAAGGCTTGTTAAAGAAGACCGGCAAAACTATCTTTGAGGCTATTAACGACAGCAATTATCACGGAACACACCCAAAACATTCACCTTCGCCCATAGATCTCCGCCATCGCATCGACGATTTGGCGTTAGCCAAGCCACGAGCGCGGCTAAGCCAGGACGAAGCCGGGATTGGTCAGGGTTTGCCGACCACAGGACCGCCGTGCCAGGGAAATTTAAAAAAATGTTTTCTTAAAAACTACAAACAAATGGGTGAAAATTTTTCACATGTATGCTCCCTGTGCGGAAACGAACGCACAGCCCAAGCATGGCTCCATTCTGGCGCAGTCGAAAATCGGCGGAGCTGAGCTTTAAGTAACCGCAACAACGTTGTTATTTACAAAGGTACCCAATCCCGTTCATACTTGATGACCTCCGGTGTTCCTCAAGGCTCTATCCTTGGGCCATTACTGTTTAATGTTTTTGTCAATGACCTTTCCACTTGTGTGCAACACAGTAACATTCTTCAATACGCTGATGACCTCAAGTTGTTTTGTTGTATTAATCATGCTGACGAATGTTTGGATTTACAAAATGACATCACTCGTGTACAGTCTTGGTTTACACGGAACATGTTGAAACTCAACGCTCTTAAATCTCATGTAATCACTTTCACTCGGAAAACTACCCCCATCCACTTTACCTACTCTATGGCGTCAACCACCATTAATCGTGTTAACTGTATAAGAGATTTGGGCATCACTTTTGATAGTCATCTCTCTTTTCAAACGCACATTACGTATATCACAAATCTTGCATTCTCTAAACTAGGTGTCATCTCGAGACTTACAAAAAACTTCTCGCACCCCCTATGCTTCTTTCGCTTATTTTTTTCCACGGTTCTCCCTCTCATCGAGTTTTCCTCTGTTGTATGGAACTGTTTGAACAAATCTCTCACATCTGACGTTGAAAATGTCCAAAGACGATTTATTGCTATTTACCACGACCGATACATTGGTAAAACTATGTACTATCTATAACTACGACCACATTCTTGAAAAACTTAACCTACCCACCTTAGCTCATCGAAGGACATTGCGCGACTGTCATTTCCTTTTCAAGCTTGTGCACGGCATCATTGACTGCCCTGATTTGTTATCTTCGGTGTCTGTTCATCTACCATTGCGTAACTTGCGATCCCAACCTGTTTTCCATGAAAATATGGCCCATTACTGTGCACCTATATCTCGCTTGCAGCGCACCATGAATACTCTCTGCCAGAATTATGATATTGACATCCTTTTTTTCTCATTCTCATCATTTAAATCTTCTCTTCCTAACAGCAACGCGAGAACTGTTTAACCCTTAACATTTCATTATTTGCTGTTTGTTGTTTTATGCTTTGTATTGTGTTCCCTGTGTCTTGGTGCACCATCCGTTAGACCCCACGGTCGTTGATGGGTACCTTCAAAATAAAATAAAATAAAATAAATAAATAAAATAGGTAGGGCGCATGGATAGGACACAGTGGGATGTTTGAAAGAAAGAAAGAAGAGGAAAACAGCTGTATCACCAGTTCGCGTGCTTCCTCGAATAGGAGGCCATCCCTGAAATGGTCCTGTGCGAGGTTCGCTACTGACACAGCCGCAATAAAGATAAAACGGAGATTTATGGCATGCGTGCAGTTCAAAAATTAGCTATAGGGTCATCTGTGCAATACCTATTGTAACACTTATGGATGGAGGCAGGTTACAAGTTTACATAATATGCTTTCCCACCCTGCTGCAAGCGTATAGAGGAGGATTCGGGATACTTGAAGGGGCGAATCACAGGTGTAAAAAGAAACGAAGACACGAAGTGTAATAGTTGTTAGAGACAGCTAAACGCCGCATAAGTAATCTGTGATACACGAAAGGGGGAAAACTTGGCAATGTTATGTGTCAAGATCAACCGCATGAAAAATGAATACATATGCGGTAATTCGCTACGTTTTTATATGCTCCTACTCGCCATATTAGGTTGAGGAAACACAACCAGATGTAACTACCACTAGTTCAAACAACTCCGAGAAAACAGGTGCTCACGCTAGCAATCGCTCCGTTCCTGACGTCAGCACCTCTTTTCCTTGAGTTGCTTGAATTCCTTCATTTTTGGGCGTTTGAGGCTTACTTGTTTGTGTCCTCCCTAACTGTGGTCTGCCTCGACAATTCTCGTTGTTTACGTCCTCGGCTTCGTACAGACATCATGAATTCATGATACCATCCGATAGCCTCGTCTCCGTTGCTTTCCGCTGAGGGACCTATAGGTCGGTGTCTTCATACGCGACATTTCAGTTTGCCAATATTTCGATGATACCAGCCATAAGCTTGAAGAAACACGATAAGTGCGAGGCACAACATCGCAAAATGCCCCAGTCTTTATTGCCACCCACATAAAACACTGCGTTGTTCACCCAATGTAGCACTGCATAGCGTACACATAGGCCTAACTATAATTTATTTTGAAAGTGTGGATTTCAAAGGGATTAATTTTTCGGCGGTTTATTTCGGCGGATGGATTTTGGTGACTGGAATTTTAAGCGTGTGTTTTTCAATTACTTATTTTTAATGGTGTAAAACAGCGTACACCCATAAAGTTGGCTACACTTCGATGAAGAGACGTGGATGGCATCAAGGGACCACGCCCCATATTAGAGCTAGACGGACTAGACCTCGTCTGGGGAGTGCCCCCAGATTACATGCACTGCATTTTACTTCGTATGGGAAAATTTGTAACAGAACTCTGGATGACCTGTGTTGGAGAAGCCTCGCAGATTGAGTGTTGCAAACAGGCGCTTATGTGCATTAACGCCTCCAGGGTTATCCTCACAAGCTCACTGGAGTCTTCCTTTTGGAAAGCCATGGAATGGAGAAACTGGACTCTGTATTTCATGCTACCCACGCTAAATAGAGTCCTGCCTAAGGAGTACCTCGTACAGTGCTGCAGAATACACACGTCCCGAAAGAACGTGCTCCTGTTATGTAAAAATGCACGACAACAGCTACGGTATTGTAAAAGAATTTTTTGTTATTCATGAACCAGTAGAAAGAATTGTAGTATTATGCAAGAAGTTGCCAACTGGAGGTCACCAGACAGGGAACAAAGCAATGCTTTACATTCAGATTAAGAAAATCCTAATGAACCTCCCTAATCAAGAAGTATATTAATCCATACAATAATTATGTGGGTGTTTAGCTTACACATGCTTTTGAAGTGCTTTCTGAAGAAGTGCTTTTTGAAGTGCATCTTGGAATGTGTTTTCGGAGTGATAAAAAATCTAAAATCTCTGCCAACTGACCCCGTGCTTTTTTCTAATTGATTTGGCCTTGTATGTGGGGTTAATATGTATAATACACACAAGTGCCTATGCAGCCTGTTTCAGCACTTCAGTTGTGTTAGTAGACTGTAACTGACATATGTAGCCACTATGCCATTCATGTAGGATAAAATGCGTGAAGGCTGCCTTCCTACGTATGCTTATTAGACACAACTTCATAACAACTTTTTTAACCCCTGCGGTCAGATTTTTATTGCATTGATTGCATGATAATTAGATTTAGGTGTGGTACGTGGCATGGTCTGCTTGATCGATATCGCAAATGGCAATCATAGGTGATTCACAACATGCACTCCTTTATGTCCTGCGTATATATTTAGGGGCTAATTTTTTTCAGATTTATGTTTAAAAAACGAACGGAGTAAAGGCTTGGGTTACATTTCGTTTTCAAAATTCGAGTGTAACCGGGCTGTATTTTTTCCCACCTTTTTCCTTTCAAAGTTAGGCTGTAATGTGGCTGCATTTTTTGTTTAACCCTCACAGTTCACATCATTTCACACTTGAGATATGCTCATCATGCAAAATTAACCTTGTAGAGTTGATCTGTGAATGGGCTGATAAATCCACTGGTATTATAATTTGATAATAGACATCTCAGGTCTTGCCAGCCTCTGAAGAGGGCATAACATTGTTGCTTTGAGGTACAACAAATGCGCTGCAGGACATTTCGCGACTGAAAACAGGGCATAAAGCTTCCCCGTGGTTAGGTCAATACTTAATCCATCTCCCTGAAAGACACTAAGTATTTGAAGGGTGTAAGTGTTAAGTGTTTTAGTAAGACGTCCTTAGCAAGCTGTGTCAGTTCCACAATGAGAAAACTGCTTGATCGGAACCTTTTCAGGGAGAGAGTGGGTTTATCTCGAAAATTTGGAATTTATGCACGGAGATAAATTTGTACATATAGTTGTGTAACTATGCGTGTATGCTATGGGTGTGTGGGTGAGCACACTTACGAGAGCATTCATACATGAAATAAAACGAACGAATATAAATCTGCACACCATGCACTAGGCTCCACTGGGCTTCTCTGCTGGACCAATGACCTGACCAGCAGATCACCTTGCTGGACCAGTGGACTCTTCTGCTGGACCAGCAGACCCTTTTGCTGGCCATCAGAAACGTCTACTGGACCGGTAGCCTCTTTTGCTGAACCAGCAGGCCCTTTTGGTGGACCAGTAAGCTCTTCTGCTGCACCAGCAGGCCCTTTTCTGGACCAGCGGAAAAACCCGGTGGACCAGTAAGTCTGCTGAATTTTTCAATAGGGAACGCAACAACTCTAACAGTGCGTTTTGGGAGTTTCAGGTTATCTTGGAACGATTTTAGCACAGGGGATCTTGTAATTTAATGTCATTTCCGGTGGGATGTAGAATTACGAGTTGGACAGTGAACAGGGTCGCGTTCTATGTTCCTTTGCATGGAATGGGGTTTGAGAACGAATGGAGCAGCACTGCTGAGTAAGAGATTGCGTGCGTCTTGCCGTATGGTACTGAAGAGAAAGGGTGCAACAGCTTTTTTTTTTTTTTTTTGCTGCAAGCAACAAACTATGTTTTGAAGATAGCTTATCAAGACACAAATGTGCATCCTCGCATATTCTGTAGCAACAAAAAGAACAGCTCTCAACGCTCAACAAGAAGTCAGGAAACACATTGTTCATCGAGAGGACGTTTATTCTTTCAGAGGCTCCGACAAAGATTCAGGTGGCTGGCGATTCCTCCATGACGTGTTTATCCTCCATACATGCGTAGAACTCATCTTTTTTATTCCTGCTACAGTGAAAGGCGTAGTGGAGCTCTGGTAAAGCTTGAAAGGAGTGCTTTATCTTCTCCAGAAGCGGTATTTGCGACTTGGTCATGTCTGGCTGCATGAGCCGCGCCCAGAGTCTGTCGCGCGTTAGGGAACACACACTTCTCACTGCGGAGAGAAAGAATATTTGGTAGGGATTAGCTTCTGGCCAGACTCCTGGGATGACTTGATCGTCCTTTGCATCCATGTAGTAATGGTACGCGCGGTACGCAGCGCGAACTATCATCATAGTGAAAGCGACAGTAAACACGTCCCGTCTTTGAGAAGCTTCGCCGGTGCTGTCCTCCTTCTCGGTGTATACTCCGCTGTTGATGCATTTCAGCTTTACCCTCCAGTTGTTGTTGGCAATGTTGAAATAAAAACGGAAGAACTCCGTGACAATGTCGTGCAGCAGAAGTACGCCCAGTCCGCCGTAGTTTAATGCGTACGGGACGTCCGGATCGTAATACGGTGGCTGCAATACGCGAGCGGGTAGTAGAATGACGTTGTCGACAACGTCATACAGAAGGGATTGGCGCGGGTTATATCTATGTAGGTTCAGATCTACTATCCTGGCTGGAAAGATGGAGTGGAGGTGCTTGATGCTGATGCCGGCCCTTTCTTGGGCTTTCTTCCTCTCTTCATCCGTTCCCGATATAATGGCCTCTTGGATGTCAAGGGACATAAATCGTTTCTGGGCAGTGTGCGCTGTGGCGTTCACCAGCAGCCCGAAGAATGTCACGTTGCATGGATCCATGGCCAGATCATTGTAGTACTCTGTGAGAAGAACATCGTTCTCAATCCAAGGTGGAATGCTGACTATTGTTCGGATGGCATCGATACGGGCGTAGGCGGCTTGGAGCTCATCATTAACAATCCAAGATGCCTCCGAAAGCATGTGTTTGAATCCAAAGAGTATGCTTTGTATCATTCGTTCGACTTTAAAAAATGTCCTAACTCCGGTGAGAGTCTCAACGTACACTCTACCGACAGCCATGGGCATCACATCGTTGGTCAACATGAGACATTCCTTAGCAAAGCCTTGCACTTGGTGCACGTTGATGTCGACGTCATCTCTAAACATGTCCTCGGACCATAGCAGTTCTCTCGACGCGTGTCGCCCAAAAAGATGCAGCAAACGCCAACCGATGTAGTTTACAGCACGCACGTTCTTGGTTCCTTGCCTCAAACTTGCCACGTAGCGAAGATATTTCTTCGAGCGAATTAGAATTACCGTCCCTTGAAAAACTTTGAAGGATGATCGACGTCCAACTATGTCGTTTAGAAATGTGGTCCAGTCGACACCTGGGATGTCGTTAGTCAAATCGGCCACAGTAACACGCTTCAATCTCCTCCTGTAGCAGTGCTTTCGAACCACGAAAGCCTGGTTTCTCTCGAAGGCAAATATTCCTGCTAAGGTAGTATTGCCAACATGCGCGGAGTAACTGGTGATGGCATCCTTCATGTAGGTGAAGTAGCGGTTTCTCATTGGGCCCATTTTCGTGCGTGTGTGTACGTATCCAGGCATGGGGAATGAAGGGCAATCCAAAGCGAGGTAGACTGTCCTGTTACTCCTGAGCTGCGATTCCATGGTGGACATTGTTGGCGCGGAGTTCGCACTATGTACATCTAAGATTGCGCTGTCCTGCGTGTCGTGTAGGTACCTGGGAAGTACTGTGCTAATTATGTTATCAGCCGATGATTCATACGGCCAGCCTCTCAGAGAGTACCTTTGGAACAATGATCTTAATTCATCCATTCCATCTTTCCCTTGCATTCTGTGCCGAGTGCAGCTCTGGTAGAAGAAAGAAGCCTTCTGCATCGGGTTCGGAGTAAGAGTTGCCACGTTCATGGTCGAAAGGGTTTCTTCCATGTCTTTGTACATGTCCTCGATGTAGAGGTTTGCCGAACCAAGGATCACTTTCCGGTATACCGGTTCAGGAGCTGTGATCCATCCGGTACACGCATGATCCCAGACGCTGCTGCAAGGCGGGACGGTGTGATTGAGACCGTACGTGAGTGCGTGACCAATGGCTCTACATCGTGGACGGTTGCATGTTCGTCGTTCCCGGATGACTTCAACTATAGGTCGGGTAACTTGTTCTGTAGCACTGTGCGACGTCGTCGTTGAGTGGTGCCTGCTGACTTCGAACCAGATAAATAGTACTAGAAAGAGTAAGATGCTCACTAGTACCAAGATGACCAAAATAGGGTTGAGGCGGCGTTGGGCCTGGTCGACGTCGGGCTCGGCGTCTTCCTGTCGCGGGACCACCCTAACCCTTTCAAGCGCGTCTTCCATTTTAGAACACTATCTTCGTTTCTGATTCTAGCTTCTTCTTTCTCGTGCTGTGTTTTAACTTCCTCCTCTTTTCTTGGAGTGCCCTTATTAGAGTAATCTCAATCACGTTATGGATTTTCTTTAAAAGGGTTAAGACGGCAGTTACGAATCGCGCCTGTTCTATACGCTGTTTGTAGTACCAATCGTCCCGCTCTGTACTCTCCGCATCCCTCAACAAACTAGACTCCCACCCTCTCTCCCACACAAAATCGCTTGGTCCCTGGCCGCATCCAGCACACCAACGCTCGGCCCTCAAGGCTGCCTTCGCCTTTTTGGAGGCCGCATGACTTGGATCCTCATAGTAACGGGACCCATTATTTACCTCCAGGAATGGGGAAGAGCATCCCCCAGGCGATGAAACTCCCCCCATCCTCCTGAAATAAAGTTGTTGTTGTTCAAGTCCATAGCATTAGGTACACGAATTCTCTCGCTCTGCTTGTGTAATGATGTGTGAGGAAAATGCGCTTTCGAAAGCTCAATAGGGAAAGTGCAACCACATAACTTCCCCGCGGGTCAGTTGCCATGGGCACGCGTGGAACCAATCCGAGGAGGTGCTCGCTCGTCGTTTTGGAGAACAACACGAAATCCCTTACGCGCGCCCTTAATTTTTACGAATTTTCGCGAATTTATACTATAAATTCGTGAAAGTATTATATTATATTACGAATACGAATTTACACTTCCAAGATAGTGATATAATCGGATATTCCAAGTTATATAATTGGAAACTTCCTTTCATGCTTGGTATCTAGCAGCACGGACGTGCGCAATGTTGCCAGAAAGTGGGACAACCAAGTCACGAGCTTTGGCATCTAGACTAGTAATAACCGTTGAGTAAAATTCCTTCTTTCCGTAGGGAGGTCCGTGATGCGTTCTGGTGGTGGTGGCTGATCCCAATGACGTCTGACAAGCAAAAGCTCAACAGCAACAATGTTTAATTACACTATATACACAAGGCATGTACAAAGCAAAGGCTTACGAAATAAGAACTCGGCGGGGTAGAAGGTGACGATGAGGTCCCAGACCTTCGGTGGCGAGAGTCTCCGCTCGAGCTGCCCGAAATTTGCATGCGCCCGCTTAAAAGGGCGAAAAATTACCGCTGCCCCTCGCATGGCTGCTCAAATGAAAACACTCAAATGAAACAGAAACCAACTACTTAATTGGACAATTAACTGGGTTGGTCACGTGAAAATACCCGCCCAGGCTTGGTCTCAATCCCGTAATCCTGCCCGCCATCTTGAACATGTTTTAGTTTCCACAGTGGTTTCGGCTTTAGAGATTAGCTCCGGACTCTACAAAGGCTCTGGCTCCAAGTGGGTCACGGGCGCCGGACTTCCACGTAGCGCAGGTGGTGAATGTTACATACAAAAGCCGTTCATGTCGCTCCCGCAGACGGGGATGCGAGATGGCCGTCGCTGTCTTTCCTTTACTCTTACACCTCCCTCCTTAAGTTCATTGTGGGGCATGTTTGAACCACAAAGAACAGAATTCAAAACTTACAGCAGGGTAAAGAAAATAAAAGAGGTAACATAACAAAACATTGACCTCATCCGGGCAAAGTACTACGCACAAGACATACACAAATACAGACACTGAGTATCGCAGAAAACAACATGGGTTTCTCAAAACGCCGTGCATCACTGCCGTCATGCCTAAGGATATTAGGAACATAACCACCCAAAACATTGCTGACAACCAACAAAAACAAATAATTCGAAGTGGTGAGAGTACGTATCTCTCGAGGTCCACGTATTTTACAAAGGTCAACGCCTCCTCTCCTGTCCTAACCCTATTCGAACCGCAGTCGCGACAAGGCGTCTGCATTCCCGTGCGCGCTCCCTTTGCGATGCACTATGTTGACATTATATCACTGGAGGGCGAGAGCCCAGCGCGCGAGCTTTGAACTCTGGGGTGTTGTACACGTTAGATAGGCAAGAGGGGGGGGGATATGTTTAATGCAAAGTAAGAAAAAAGGAAAGGGAAAGGTTAGGCAAGAGGATTGTGATCAGATACCACGGTTACCTGAGCCCCAAACACTCAATGGTCGAATTTTTTGAGCGCCCAGATGACCGCGAACGCCTCTCGCTCTATCGCCGCCCAGCGTGTCTGCGTGTCGGAGAATCGGTGACTAGCGAAGAAGATGGGCAACTCTTTCCCATTCCCATCCTTTTGAGCCAAACACGCTCCAGCCGCGTACGCTGACGCATCCGTGAATAGCCAATATGGCTTCTCGGGGTCGGGTGTTGTTAGAGCCACGGCTTCGGCCAAACTGGACTTGAGAGCCTGAAATGAAGCTTCAGCTTCTTCATCCCACGGGATTTTAGTAGGCACTCTCTTGCCGGTCAATCGCGTAAGAGGTGCGGCTACCTTTGCATACCCTTTTACATGTTCTCTGTAATACCCGCACAGACCGAGCACGCCTCTGAGCTCCTTTTTCGTTGTTGGCCTTTTGAGCTTGGAAATTGTCTCAACCTTCTCTGGATCGGGCGCGTGAGATCCTGATCCCACAATGTGCCCTAAATAGCGAATAGAGCCCTGCGCTATTTGGCATTTTGACTTATTCACGGTTAGCTTTTCCGTTTTGAGGGTTGATAACACTGCCGTTAAGTGGTCTAAGTGGTCTTCCCACCTTTCGGAATATACTGCAATGTCGTCCATGTACGCACAAGCGTATTCCTGGTGTTTCGCGAGAACAGCATTGACGGTACGCTGGAAGGGCATCACGCGCCACGCGAGCTGCCCAAAATGCGTGACAAAGGCCGTCTTCTCCTGGCTGTTCGCAGCGAGCGGAATCTGCCAGTATCCTCGGCGCAAGTCTAGTAAGGTAATGAAGCGCGCTCGCCCTACGCGGAATACGAGCTCTTGTTGTAGTGCCATGGGATACGCGTCATCAATTGTATCCGCATTCAGGGCTCGGTAGTCGACACAGAGTCATAACCCGCCATCCCTTTTCGTTACACAAACAACCGGGTGAGCGTATTCGCTCTCTATCGGGTATACTAGCCCTTGTTCCAGCAGTTCGCTGACCTGCTGTTCTACTTCCTTTCGGAGGAGTTGCGGTGTTCGATAAGGATGAGAGCGCTTAGGGGTATGTCCCTCCCGTAGCTTTATGACGAGCGCACCTACGCTCGCGACACCGGGGATATCGTCGAAAGCCTTCGCGAATGACTGAAACAGTTCCCGCACCTGATGAGCCTGAATTTTGCCTAAGTGATCAGTGGCCTCGGGTGGCAAAACGGATTGGCTTTTGCCCACTTTTGTCGGCGCTGGTTCTACTTCATCGAAATCTTCCTCCCCTTGGAAGATCACTCCCACGTGGTTAACTCTCGCCTTGTACGCCCTAAGGTAGTTGGCGTGAATTGTCCGTGTTTTTCCTTCGTCCGTCAACACCTCGTACGAGTGTTGCCGCCGCTTTCCAATAACCTGGTACGGACCCTTCCATTTTGCCTGGTGCTTAGCTGATCGGCCGTTATCAAAAACGATTACTTGATCGCCTGGCTTGAATTCCTTCCCTTTGGTTCTGCGGTTGGACTGTTCCGCGTATCGCGCCTGATTCCTTTCTGAAATCAGTCCCGCTGTTTCCGCTGCGGCTTTGAATTTGTCCTGCAGTTGCTCCAGGTACTTTTCGGGCGCTTCCCGAAGCTGAATTGGGTTCGCTACCTGACCTTCCCACGTTCCCTTTAGAATGGTTAACGGGCCTGTTGGCTGCCTCCCATAGAGAAGCTGGAATGGCGAGACGCCCGTGGTGTCGTGGGGTACTTCGCGATAGGCCCACAATAGAAAGGGAACAAATTTATCCCAGTTCCTGGGGTCATCCTGAACTACATGGAACAGCCATTCGGCGGAATACTCTATTCCACCTCTCCACGGCCCCATTGCTTTCATGGTGCTCCACAGTAGAGAAACGAGGAGAACACCCTATTCTCCTTAGAAATTATTGGGTCAGACGCGAGGTAAAATTTGTGCCCTGGTCGCAACAAATTGTCTCAGGGATACCCGTACGCGCGAAAATTTCGAGAAGTGCGTCGCAGGTTTTCTTAGCAGTTGGCGACGTTAAACAAACTACTTCGGGCCACCGCGTGTGTAGATCGGTGACACACAGTGCATACTTGTGTCCGCGTGCGGACGCAAACTCGAACGGGCCCACGACGTCGATGTTGACGGCTTGAAAGGGGTAGTCCGGGCGCGTAAGCGGGGCGATGGGTACTCTGTCTGTCGCGTTCCGGTCGGCATTCATCTGGAATCCATTACAGGTGCCACAATACTCGCGAACGTCTTTCTCGACCGCTGGCCAGTAAAAACTAGCTTTGATGC
This sequence comes from Ornithodoros turicata, assembly GCF_037126465.1. Taxonomy (NCBI): domain Eukaryota; kingdom Metazoa; phylum Arthropoda; class Arachnida; order Ixodida; family Argasidae; genus Ornithodoros; species Ornithodoros turicata. Next base: position 367,759 of record NW_026999405.1, read on the forward strand.
GGTTCAGAGTTTTGCGTATCCCCAGATGGCCTCCCCATGGTGTATCGTGCGCTAGGTGAAGGACCTGTCGTCTTTTGTTTACAGGTAAAACTAGCTGTCTAACACTCTGTCCTGCCACTTTATCGTGGGGATACAAGATGTCCTCCTCCACGATCATCTCATGTGTGCCTGTTTTAGCCTGATCCCAAGCGCCTGTAAGGCTTGCGTCCTCCCGCTGCGCTGTTCTGAAGTGGCTCCGCTGATTTCCGGAAAGTTCCGCCGGTTCTGTCGCGACTCTTACGGCGCTTACCGCTACGACGTCGTCACTAGGGTTTGCATCTTCCGACGCAAACAGTTCCGCTAGCCCTAAATCCTGTACAATCGCACTGTCGACGGTTTCCACCGCAGCTACCGCGTTTACTTCGCGTTGTTCCGCGGCGCCTCGAAGGGCGTCCCACGCTTCTAAGGACAACAGACAGTCCACGTCATCTGCTAACTTCCCCGTGAAGGCGCACTCCACCAGAATTGTTTTGTTGACCTCTAGGTGGTCATTGTCCGTGCCGATCGGCCTGATGGGTAAAACTCCTAGTCTGGCGGCTACTTTATCTCCGAATGCTGACTCTAGCCATATTGGACTTAACGAGTCATTACTGCGCTCTGGAAAAAGGTCGGCCCGTATCTCGGTGACATCGGCACCGCTGTCGATTAGTGCACGAAATTTTTGCGCCCCACACTGTAACTCGACCTCACGGTTAGAAAGATCAAAGTTCCCATTATCTCCTATCGCCGATGGACTAACACGCGCTAGCAACGCTGTGCCACTATTCAACCGTACTTTTGCGGGGGGATTTTCCACGCCACTCACGTCTGCCACAGCTACCCTGTTTACGCGTCTTTGAATATTGTCAGCTGTTTTCGGTACTGCCTGGTCTACATCGGCTGTCCTCTTTTTGGGACAGTTCCGTGCGAAATGCTTGCCATTACAGATAAAGCAAGAAAACCCGTTCTTCCCGTCACGGCGGTCTTGCCCGTTCGCCTTTTGTGGAGCGTTCTTATCATCTGCTCTCGCTTTCTCTTTATGACTGTCTTTGTGACGGTCTAGACTCCCTCTCTCCCTCTGTCCTAGAATCGCGCTACCCCTATCTTCGGCGTCTTCGAACTTTTCGACTGCCCTGACAATATCGTCCTCCGATGGCTCAACGTCGGTAAGTTGGAGGGTCACGAATTGTCGCGCCTCTTCTGTGAGGGAATCCACGAAGCGGTCTGCAATCAGCAACGTGACTAAGTCCTCGTGAGTTTTTACTTCGCGTGCTTTAGAATACGCAGCGACGTAACTTCGGAGCCTGGCCCAATAATTAGACCAAGTCTCATCCCTGGATTTCACTGCCTCGGAAAAGCGCTTCTTATATTCACCCGGCGACAACCGGAGCGCTGCTAGTACTGCCTCTTTTACTGTTTCGTAGTCATCCAGCTGTTCGGTAGTGAGCTTGGAATAAAGATGGCCTACTTTGTTCGCAATGAGGGGTAGGATGAGGTGGCTCTGCACGTCCTTTGGCACGATCTAAAAACACCTTCCACACCCTCGAACCACATTGGCACTTCACGGTCAACCGGAAGCGGGAGCAATACGCTCTTCAGCCGTTTTGAGTAGTACTCCAAATTCTCTTCCCGCGTCCTCGCTGACGGCGTGTCACTAAATGACGAGCGGTCATCACGGGCGGCCCGCTCTAACTCTATCCTGCGAGACCTTTCTTTTTCAAGCTCAATCTGGAGCCGCAAGATCTCGACGCTTACACCCTCATAGGCGGGTGTGTTGGAAGCATCCCCATTCCCGTTTACCTCGGACATTTTTTCGTGAAATTTTGCCTTCTCTTGCCTTACTTTACTGAGAGTAAGCATTAACTAACGCAACACCCTAGTGCTCTAACCCTGAGCTGCCACTCGAACACTCCAAACGGTATCCTGCCACCATAGTCTGCACTAACGGACACTAGGAAAAGCTCTATTACGCCGGAACACCGAGGCGCACAATAGCTATACCCTACACGGCAATCACTATCTACCTGTGGATCTCAAAAGCAACGAACACTCACCTACCTCGTGATATTCGCAGCTCTTCTGCTACAACAGATGCTTTGTTCCGTAGCTGATGCTTTCATCAAATAGTCCTGTCGCACCAGTGTCCTTGTCACTCTCACTTATGTCTCCGTCGTCCAAGCAGTTCTTGCTCTCCTGACGCGGTCCGACGCTGACAACTGGACAGCTGATTCTCGTTGACTGGTCGTGCCTTTCTTTCGACGCACCTGGACTTGCCCCTTCAGTTTCCTGGGTAGTCCGCAGATGATGCCTTTCTGTACTTCGTTGTGCCTTGATTCTTGTTGCTTCCACTTGCGAGGTCCACTCGTCCGCCCAGCCGGCTTCAGTTTGCCACAGTGAAACACATCCTGTCGAGCTGCGCCAGTAAAATTCCTTCTTTCCGTAGGGAGGTTCGTAATGTGTTCTGGTGGTGGTGGCTGATCCCAATGACGTCTGACAAGCAAAAGCTCAACAGCAACAATGTTTAATTACACTATATACACAAGGCATGTACAAAGCAAAGGCTTACGAAATAAGAACTCGGCGGGGTAGAAGGTGACGATGAGGTCCCAGACCTTCGGTGGCGAGAGTCCCCGCTCGAGCTGCCCAAAATTTGCATGCGCCAGCTTAAAAGGGCGAAAAATGACCGCTGCCCCTCGCATGGCTGCTCCAATGAAAACACTCAAATGAAACAGAAACCAACTACTTAATTGGACAATTAACTGGGTTGGTCACGTGAAAATACCCGCCCAGGCTTGGTCTCAATCCCGTAATCCTGCCCGCCATCTTGAACATGTTTTAGTTTCCACAGTGGTTTCGGCTTTAGAGATTAGCTCCGGACTCTACAAAGGCTCTGGCTCCAAGTGGGTCACGGGCGCCGGACTTCCACGTAGCGCAGGTGGTGAATGTTACATACAAAAGCCGTTCATGTCGCTCCCGCAGACGGGGATGCGAGATGGCCGTCGCTGTCTTTCCTTTACTCTTACACGTTGTCTCATTGCGGCTGAGAGCTGAAGCTCCAGTTCTCAATATATAACTGGACGTCTATGGGACGGTATCAACATTATTTCCAGCTGCGCATGTTTCCACCCAGCCGACTTGTCAAATTCGTAGCGGCGAAAGAGTGGCGGCGGAGCGCGCACCTTTCGTCTAGCTCTCACTTGGCGAAGCCCGATACGACGTCGTGAGCGAACGGCAGGAATAGACGCGCATTTCCGGTGCTGACAGGACAGACATCGAGCAAAAAAAATAAAAAAATGCTCCCGAGAACGACATACCGGCGAACAATAAGTTGACAGAGAAAGGCCACTCCCCCTGATTTTTCGTGTGCTTTGGCCAACGGAATGCCACTGTGGTGGAAACATGAAAATCGCGCGGTTTGACGGAGCGGCGAAAAAGTACCTTTTCTTCCGCTGCCCGCTCCAGAAGCAAAGCCATTTATAGGGAGAGTGGAGCTTATATTTTGACATGAGAGTCGTCGTTGCGCTGCCCTGAAAGCCTGAATCCAAGCAGGATCCGCATATGAGCCATCTGGTCCGCGCAATACTGATGATTGTATCGCATTACGGCCGAGGTCTCATTACGGCCGATGGCTCAATACGGCCGAAAGTATCAATACGGCCGATAATCCTTTAATCACCAAGTGTCTCATTACGGCCAAGGTCTCAATACGGCCGATAATCCTTTAATCCCCAAGTGTCTCATTACGGCCAAGGTCTCAATACGGCCGAAGGTAGTCTCATTACGGCCGAAGATGTCTCATAACGGCCAAAAGTCAAAATGTGTATTGTAATGTGCATTGACATGCAATGTTGCTGCCAGGTATGGATATACATTCCAGAGGGTATAAGCCATGCAGTGTGCCCTTAGGGCCCTTATCATATATATAAACATATTGTGTGACAATCAGTATGATATCATACCACAGCACAATGCAGCATATTGTGTAATGTGTACACCCCAAAGGTAGTGTTGATGTTGCTGTGAAGCAGCAGGCTACTAGGTGGGGTTAGCTGCTTGTGGAGAGCTAGATGAGCATCGGCTTTGTTGTGACGTTTTTTGGAGACATCCTACAGTCATTGGCCAAGAAGGAACACCGATCTCAGTCGATGCCAGTTTATTTCCATTCGCTTTACAATGGTACAATTCTTGCTTCTGGAATGAGTAGACCTGCAATAAGCAAAGAGCAACCGTGAATAGGCTAGAATCAGACATGTACAAGATACTCAAAAAATGTATTTAAGATAAGATAATAAATAATAACGTTATAATGTAATTAAGATAGAGTATAAATACCCGAAAATTACAGTAATGAAGATAGAGTACAAGATACTTCACAAAGTATTTGAAATACAATTAAGATACTCGTGTACCTCTCGCAAATAAGGCAATCTTGCGTTTTAAGCGTATACTTTATTTGCCCGCAGTAACAATTGCATTTCAAAATGGTCGTCTGACATCTTTCGCCTCTTTCTCTGCAAAACATTTCCTGCAATACTGAACAGACGTTCCACAGGTGCACTGGAAGGGACAGCGGCGATAAAACTTAAGAAGAGTTCACGTAGTCGAGGACACTTCATCATTGTCGTGATTTCGGTGTCCCCGTCGTCCATGTACCTGTTCACTTCTTGAACGGCGCTGTTGTCCCTTTCCGAGCCTCCGAATACAGTTCTGTCGAAAGCGAAAAAAATATTCGCCTGTGGCCGCCTTGTTCGGTGTTATGACATTATGTGCCGTCGAGTCTTTGCTCGACACATGCGCAAGCTCTTCCTTCAACTGCTCCAGAAGCTGCCTGCGCTGGGCGTCCGCAGCCCAATGTAACTTAAACCGCGGCAGCAGTATCGCACTTAGCACCAAGAAGTTGTAGTCCATGGCGCTCCCAAAGCTACAAACAATATTAAAACTCTGTTAGAAAATGTCGCTTGCGGTCGTAAGGCGCAAGTACTCACCGCTTCTGAATTCCTTGTAGTACAGCAGCCTTCAATGCCTCGCAGTAGAGGAGTTTGGGAAGTAGCATGAGCTCCCTTCTGAGTGCGGCCAACGTCGGGAGTAGGTACCCGCGGTACATATGCTTCTCGCCCTGGAGCAGGTCCAAAGCCCTCACGAGTGGCTTCATTACCTGGAATTCACATTAGAACATTATCACTTGACAGCATAGGTCGGGTATACCGAGCAGTGTAGGTGACAAGCTGCTGTAATCGTTGCAGCAGGGATCGAACGTCATGACTCACTCAGTGCCATGAGAACCCAGACGTGTCGAGAGAAAGGAAAGTGGTGGAGCATCTGTTACTGGATTGTATTTTTTTAGAGACCCGCCATCTTTTCATCTTAAAGCAGCGCTAATATATTTCGTGCCCAGTTTTGAGAAACGGTGACGGCCGTGTCCATCTCAGAACGCAAGTCCTCGTCAGGTCACTTAAAACAACGCTTCATGTTTGACGAACCTGACAGTACTCGCTGATCAACTGAGATTGCGTAGGGCGTCTAAGCTCTGGTACCTTCAGTCGCTGGAAGACCTCCTCCAATGCTTCGGGCTTTTCGCGGAGCAGTTGGTTTAGACACTGCATGGCCTTCAGTTGGGAATTCCACCGCGTAGCGTTCGGAAGAGAAAGATACTTAATTGGGATACATGAGGCGTTAGATCATGGGAAGGAGTTCATCTAACATTCACTAATTCAACATGTAACACAGATACCAAACTGTCCCAACAATCCACCCCGATATTTCAAGGACGTGCAGATAAAACGCTTACCTCCCGCAGATACGATGAATCTCATCAGCGGCTAAAGTAGACTGACTTTGCTCGGTCCAGAGGCTTTGGCACTTGCTGGCAACGGACTTCTAAGTGACGAGGTATGTCGCATCGTTGTTTCCTTCCTTGACATCCACGGACGCCACCAAGTTTAAGGTATGAGCAGCGCACCTCTGCTGCGAAGGAAGCCGAAATGGTTGCTCCTTCTCCAAAATTGAACTTAAGTCTTGAGGCTGCCCGTCAAAGTCGTCGCCGTCCTTTCCTCCGAACACTCTATGGAACGCAAAGTAATAGCAGGAGCATTATTGTTTGTCCTGTGCACGTTACACTTTTCTGCTGTATTCTATTTCGACTATAAGTAGTCAAACTCACCGAAAGGCTTTCACGAAATTAGACCCGTTGTCTGTGATCACCCTGACGACTTTCGTTTGAATCCTGTATTGCATGAACGTGGTCTCGAGTTCACGCGCTATATGATGTCATACGTGATGCTTCCCTTAAGCCGCCTACAACACAATACGGCTGACGTCCTTTCTAATGACTCCGGGTCGAGCCACAGAGCGGTCATGCCAAGGAACGCCCTATTAAGTAAAACAGATAATGATGAATACGAAAAATAAGCTGGCTGTACACGGTACACAGTACACGGAACATACCTGTTGAAACTCTTCCAGCAATCGGCAGTAACTGCGACGTATTTCGCCCTCGCTAGTTCCTGCTGAAGACGAGAGTTTGCAGCAGTGAAGGGATCGGAAATTCGTTGAGTTAATGCCCGCCGAGTCAGTGGGCTCTTGTCTGGCGCAAGAGATTTCAGCAAAGAAATGAAGTCTTCTTGTTCGACTATGGCGAATAGCTGCGTTGCACCGATGACAAAATACTCGATCAATTGTTCATACTGTTGCTGGGATACAGCCCCAACAGTGACGTGCTCATCAAGTCGTCACTGCTTCGGCGGAGCATGGTCCTCTGAAGCGTCTTGGTATGCACGTCTCCGATGTCATCTGGAACTAGAAGGCTCGGCTTCACAAGTGCTGGAGTCCACCTCACGAGCTTTATGTGGATGCACTATCTGAAAGGGTGTCGAAAAACAAGATTATATATTGATGGCAGTCGGTATCACGTTTTGACATACGTATCACGTGCAGCGGCAATGCCGCCAAGTAAGGGGAATTGCAGACACAAAATTGTACGTAGCTTAATGTGTTTCCTCAAATTTGAGTTCGATATCTTCCAGGCGGAAAGTATATTCTTCTTGGGCAAGCAGAGCTTGCATTCGACTGACACATTGTGTCAGTTTCCGAAACATACGCAAAATATGGCCACCGGTATGGCCAAGGAAGCAACCGTGCCCTTTCCGTTGGCTCCATTTCGTTCTCTGATACGCAGTAGGCTAGCACTACGGCCACCCGAGGTAGCACGAACCTGACAGTGAACCAAGGGCTGGAATCAGACACATGAAAAAACACAAGAATTTCTCTAACAAAGCAATAATTTATTGCAAACCGGTCTCTTAAGGTCAGTTCCCACATATAGCGCTAGAAAATTTCGCTATATTTTCCTCCTCGCATTGCTGCGAACCGCTATAAAACCACACTTGTCGAAGTAGAGCCCCGGTCAACTTTTCTAGCGCTATATTGAGCGCTGAGTCTGTGTTAACCAATCGTGAGCGTCTTTCAGCCGTGACCTCGCGGAAGCTGGGGTTTGTTTTGCTTCCGATCACTCGAAACAGCAAGGCGGAAAGGCGACGACGACGACGACGACGTGAAATTGGCCACGAGTTTCATGTGCCCGTGCATCTGCCAATTCATGGCTGTTTGGTTGCTATAGTTCGGTATCGCGATCACAGCATCGAAAGTGTCATCCGCGTTCATGCTACAGATATCCCGATTACGGACAGTAAACGATCACGGTGGTAGCGGTGCATGACGTCGCAACGAGATATCCCGTGACTGCCGCAGGATAGCATACTATAGGTGTGTGGTGTACGGATAGGTTTATCCGTACACCAGACACCAATAGTATCCTCCTAAACCTCTGATGGGAGGCAAGGGGGATGACCAAGGGCTTATTTACACCAAGTGTGCCTATGTCAGCAAAAGTTTCGTCTTGCAGCAATTTTCGTCTTTTCGTCATTGCAATGTGGGGGATGTTTTGTCTTGTCACTCTGTATCTCCAGTTGCAGTCAACAACCCATCTGTACCGCAAAAACTACTACACGTGGCAGTATTAGCTCTGGCATCAAATCCAGACTGTACTGCACTAAGTTAGTGCCGAGGTGGGAATATTTTGAATTCTGTGCAGATTTTCAATGCGGTGTAGTGACCGGAATAAAGAATGACCCTATAATAGTATCGATTTATTGTACAGTGGAGTATGACGGAGTGGGAATAACGAAATAGCATAGGTTTATTTGCCTCCCATTATGTATGGGAGGCAAATAAACCTAAGCTATTTTATTATGTTGTGCTGTGGTTCTACATTAATGTGGTGTGAAGTCTGGGCGGTTACAGGTACGCTGCCACAGGGATGTTAGGAGGGTTCATGTTGGCAGATCTATATCTGGTGTACTAATATGCTATGCAAGTCTGTGTCCATTGTTTTCCTCTTCCTGGAATCAGGGGATGACAACCCCCTTGTGAGATGCGCCGTGAAGTGGGTCCCCAGCACTTGCTTCAGCCATGACCTCCACATCTGAAATATGGCCTTGAGTGTTAACACTCAAAAGAATATGTTGAGGGCCTAGCAGGTACAATAACAAATATAAAAATGACTATGCAAATAAATCTTCCCCTTTGCGGTCCCTATTTCACTGGAACAGTTATTTTCCTGTCGACATTACGTTATAAACGCTGGCAGCCGCATCACACAAGATTCCTTTCACAGAACTCTACAATTTTCAGGGCTCGTACATATCGATTATTTTGTGGGACGTGCAAAAAGAATTGCAATATTTTCGTGTCTTGACAAAACATACCAAATCCAGTTGATTCCGTTGACGTGCTTGCTGCCGCCTGAAATAGAGCCAGAAATTAGCAACAAGGCTGCAGTAGAATACTGATGCAAGTGTCTCGGACGTAGCCAAACACAGATTGCGATGCTTTCACATCCCTGAGTGCTGCCATCAGGCTTACACTATGAACTGTAGAAACATCCACTAGCTGCAATAAGATTAGAATAATGCTGTCATGTGGGAGTGTTACGTTACTCCTGCATAATACTGGCGACAATTAGCACAGCAACAACACACCAATCTTTTTTCTCTAGAGTACGCGTACAATTGCGTCAGGACGCTGCAATCATTGTAATAATTTGTGTTCATTAGTAGCCGGTGTGACTGTGACGTTACAATCGGCGGCGAGGCCAGGTGTTCGCGATGATGTTTACTGTGACAACTGATATTTTTCATCGCAGCGTATAGCTGTGACCACGCAAAAATGTCACTAACCTGCGTTACTGGTTCCTGCCCTTGTTCCTGATCGAATGTGGTAGGAGTGGTAGGCACGGCGTCAATCTTCAGCCGCTTCTGTTTCTGCCGTAGCCCAAGCCGAACTTGCAGCACATCTTCATCAAAATAAGCGTCGTCGGCGAAATGACAGGAACAGACGCGTGAAACATTCAATCCTTGGGCCACACCACAGTAGTGGTTGGCGATCGCTGCCTCCCACTTTCGTTTCGTTTCGCCATTACGAGGTCGGCGAAATGTAAGCTCGGGATTCGCGTTATAAGTCTTTCTACACCCGAGCACGTAGCACCGGTTTCCTGGCTGTGACATCGCACGTCAACGGCGTGAAATCCTAGGCCACACGCTGTGGTTCAAAGTACTTCAAAGCAAACGCGACAAGACAACAAGAAAAAGGGGCAGCCGCACGCTCAGACACACACAGAATCTGCGGCGGGAAGGAGCGCCTTCTGATGGTTGGTTTATCCGGGTGACGTCATCCAGTGTCGGCGCCTTGCGGGGATTGCCGTGCGCGCCGGAAGCGCGAACATTTAAAAATCGTTTCTGAGTCAACCAAGTGGATTTGTGCGGAGAAAATTTGCCGGCGTACATTATGAACGACAGGGAACATGACCATAATAGTTCCGGAACACGCTTCCGGATGCGACTATCCCTTTAACGGTGCAGTAGAAGTATTTCAGAACTAAGCCTAGTTGACAGCTTGAGCGATAGAAAGCGACGTCCGTGCTTAGCGCGAGCTCGCTCGCTCCCAGGTATGCGAAAACAATCATAAATGTTGACAAAGCGGTTGTGAAGCAGCGACTGCAACTAATCTGTAGAACTGGGCAGAACAGTTGAATGCAAAATTTGTTCAAAGTGTGCTATAGCGTCATACAGATGGGATATGAATGAGCTGACGAAACATTTTTCTTGCGTAAGAACATAGGTTCTCAAAATGGAAAAGCAGAGTGTCGATTTTCGCAGGAGAAAGCCATAAAGGCATCTTTTTTTTTGTTTTTGTTTCCTAGATGGCCTCAACTGACGAACAAGCTGCAGCACATTATGGTGACATTTTTTTATTTTTTTAAAGAAAAATAAACCTGTAGATTTTCAATACGTTGCAGGAGAGGACCAGTTATACAAATAAGGGAAGATTTCTTTTAGACGACCTATATGTGAATATACTATGTGAAAAAAAAGTAATTTTTTGCAAGTGCTTGATATTCTCAAACACTTGGTTAAACAATGAATATAGATCAGCTTGATATTTTTATCTGAAGCTAATCACAAGCTATCAGTTACAAGCATAAATAATCTGGGGCTCCTTCAAGAATGCCAATTTGTCAGAAATTTATCGTAAACTTGACCCCAAATGTGCTCCGTTCTTGAGTTCTCACCACGTCACCAGATTTATTCTCGTTCTACATACCCTTTGGGATGGCAGACCCGTACTTCCCCTCTAACACCAAGCAAGGAAAGCGCACAAATGATGTATATGTAGATGTTAGAAGGAAGCTCGTAAGGGACACCTTCATATTTCGCACAGTTTAATGTGCCCCCATTGTTTGAGAAAACAAAATGATGATTTACATTCGATATACGCATCGTCTAAAAAATGCGCTAAATTTTTTTCAGTGATATTTAAGAGAGTCAAGCTACATCTCTGGCTGGTTTTGGCTGGAATAGCCCAGGTTGACAGTTACACAGGCTGATGTATGTCAGCATCGAAAATATAAAGGAAAAAAGGCAATTTAAAATGCCTCACTCAATTTACTACATTTCATACCTTACACCTTTACAGGTGTTTTTTTATCCTAAAATGGTTTCATTGCCAAAATCTACGAGAATGACCGTCATCACATTAACAAGTTTCAACTGTATACCAAGTAATAACAAACATGTGCTTACTTTTTCTGCAATCAAGATGTGAATTACATTGTTGAGTTGCAGGCTTCAGTGAAAAATCACTGCTTGTGATGTCGCTGCTGAGTGAGTACGGCACTGCTAGTGACGCAACATGTGATTCCAGTGTCTTTCACCCCACCCCACGTTATTTCGTGAGCAATTAGCATCAGAATCAATGAGCTTGCATGATGCACTTATGAAGGGTAATTTTTTGTGTGACGATAAACACACTGCAGTGCTAATTTACAATGTAGTTCGTGGCTGTGGAGCACACTCATATTCAGTATGTCATGTGAACTAGAGGAGCATTTTCTGCCATAAACATTAGATGAGCAAAGACCCCCAAAAATGTAAGCATTGTTTACGTGCATTTGACAACCTGCATTTTTATTACTGAGAGGCCCTCATCGTAGCTAAAGGGAAGGGGCGCTGGCAGTGTGGCGCATGTTCATAAGATGTAGAACCAGGGACACAGAAAATGATTGACAGCATATCATGATCTCAATCATGTCATTGTGTCCGTGTTACCGTCTCCTGTTCTGCATTTGTTAATCTTTTTCTGTAGTTGCTGGATTTTAGCCCAACAGCAGGGGTCAGCAATGAGAGAACATCCAGAACATGCAAGGCATACATTTCCTCATTCTCCGCATTCCTCATTCAAGTAACGTTGAAGAAGTAACCATGCGAAGAAACAATGCAACAGTGAAGCTGGCTTCAGTACACTACAACATGTCACATGTAACAATATACAGTATGCCTCAGTGTTTCCCAAACCGTGTGTCAGGACCCCCATTGAGGCCGTGATAGCCCAAATGGGGCCCAAGAGAAAGCAGATGAAGTGAGCGCAATATGCCACAAAACCAAGGAAACTATCTGTCTACGACTGCATTATATTGAAGTTGTGTTACAAAAATGCAAGTTCAGTTCAGCGCACAATCAGTCAGGAAACAAGCTAACTCGCAGCAATGCTTTCAATCAAGTGTGTCGCAGTATTACTCTATCATGACGAGACCGTGGGCCTACATCAGACGCTACTTGCACGCACTAGTATAACATTCATATTTATTTATTTATTTATTTATTTCGAGAACCTCAAGGGTCCGGAGGACATTACATGTGGGGTGAGAACTGGAGCGTAAGGTACATTTACAGCAACTTGATAGAAACAAACAAGCAAGCAAAAAAGAACACCACAATTACCAGTAAGTAAACAGGAATATAAAGAAACGACGACAGTACAAACTTATATGAAAACAAGTATTAAAGCGTGAAACAGGGAGTTCGTTCACATAAGTACAGATAATTAACAAATATGAAAAGGGGCAGGTGAAAAATTTCATAGCAACTGACATACTAGCGTGATGGTCTTGTGGGTGGAGTGAACGGGACAGGGTGTTACAAAATACTGTATGCTCGATAATAGTTGCGAGAGGTGATGGGAGGTTGTTCCATTCGATGGCAGTTGAACAAAAGAATGATCTGGGTAATTCATACTTACAATGAATGCATGTGACCTTATTAGCGTGGTGGATGCGAGGAAAAATGACACTCGGGCAGGTGACGGGCAATAGGCCATTTGAAAAACTTCCAGCGAGCAGCGCGCGCTCTGACAGGGCATGCCGGGAAATGCTGTGCAAAACGACAGCGGTTTGCTATCGTCTCCGATCGTCGTCGTCGTCGTACTGGCGCATGCGCCGTCGCTGTCGTTTTGCACAGCATTTCCCGGCACGCGCGCTGCTCCCTCGAACTTTTGCAAATGGCCTATTGGTGCGGTGGCAAGATGAAAAAGAACCAATGGGAGAGGGCTAACTTGGCACACTCTTAAAAATGAACTTCACCGCAAAGCACCATCTGAGTCAACCATAATCTCGAATGATATCGTTATCTGCCCTGATTTGCTGAAAACGGGAGGCGTACGCCTTTTTGTGAAACTTATGCTGTTCATAATTGTCACAAAAAGGCGTACGCCTCCCGTTTTCAGCAAATCAGGGCAGATAACGATGTCATTCGAGATTATGGTTGGCTAGGAGCGTGCTATGCGGTGAAGTTCATTTCTAAGAGTGCAAGACGGCGACGATGTTCGAGTGAGTCGAGATTAAGATTTGATTTTAATGCGGTTACTGAGGTATCGAATTAGTAGTCGTTGGAAATGAAACGGGCAGCAAGATTCTGGATGGCTTCTACATTCTTAGAAATGAACTTCACCACATGGCACGCTCCAAGCCAACCATCATCCAGTGTGACATCGTTCTCTCACATGATTTGTTGAAAACGAGAGGCGTACGCCTTTTTGTGACAATTAACATTTCTGCATGAGTGTCACAAAAAGCGTTTTCAACAAATCGAATGAGGGAACGGTGTCATTCGGGATTATGGTTGGCTGTGAGCGTGCTATGTGGCGAAGTTCATTTTTAAGAGTGTATGGCGTCGCAGAGATACCTTTGGGGAGGGTCCCAAATAGGTGATGCATATTCAAGCTTGCTTCGTACAAGAGCCCTGAAGGGTAGGAGCGTAAGATGCAGGGCGCCAACCTGAGGGTGCGTCTAACAAAGCCTAGGGAACGAGAAGCGTTAGTTATTATGTGATTGATGTGCTCGTTCCAAGTTAGGTTGGAGGAAAGGTGGATTCCAAGATATTTGTAAGAATCTGCTCGGGTTAATGTGATATCACTTAGAGTGTAGGGGAAGGGAGGAAGACAGGAGACCCGTCTTCGAGAAAACGTCAAAATGCGACACTTTGCAATGTTCAGAGGCATTTGCCACTCATTGCACCAACGCCGGATTAGTGAAAGGTCGCTTTGTAAGGTTAGTTGGTCAGAAGGAGAGAGGATTTGCCTGTACACTACACAGTGTTCAGCAAAGAGACGAATCGTGGAAGATATGCCTGAAGGAAGGTCATTTATATAGATAAGGAAAAGGAGAGGGCCGAGGACTGAACCCTGAGGGACACCAGAAAGCACAGGTACATCTAGGGATAGGTGGTTGTTGCAAGTAACAAATAACGTACGATTAGTCAGGAATTGAGCTATCCAACGGACGACATACGGGTCGAGGTTAAGCAGATAGAGTTTCTATAGAAGCTTAGAGTGCAGCACCATATCGAAGCCCTTGCGAAAGTCTAAGAAAGCGGCGTCAGCCTGATGATTATGGTCCGCGTGGAGAAAGATGTCGTGAACAAAACTGACTACTTGAGTTTCACATGGAAAGAGGTTTCGAAACCCGTGCTGCAAGGGATAGAAGAAGCATTTTTCTTCAAGGTACTTAACTACGTTGGAGTATGCGTTCGAGAATTTTACATACTATAGAAGTGAGTGAAATGGGGCGGTAGTTATTAACGATGTGACAGCTGCCTCATTTGTGAATAGGGACAATCTTCGCCGTCTTCCAGTCCTGCGGTATGGCAGAATCTTGGAGTGACTGAGTATATATGCAACATAGAAACTTGCTGGAAATAGATCTCGTGTTGTATAGACCCTTCGGGTTAATAGAGTCTGGACCAGCACTCGACGACAGCTTAAGTGACACAATGATTTTACAAATGCTATGAGTGCTGATATGAATGGGGACCATAGGTGACGAGGCGATTACTGACAATGGAGTTTGGGTGTACCCGTTATCGGTGTTGAAAACGGATGAAAGCAAGGAAGCGAAAGCTTTGGCGCAGTCGTTGTCGACGGGTGTCAGTTAGACTGATAAGGTGGGATTTTGGTGGAGATAAAATTTTCCAAAATTGTTTTGGTTTATTCGTCGAGAGAGACGGGAGGTCGATGGTAAAGAACTTATGTTTTACTTCCTTAATCGAGTGCCTGTATTCCCGTTCACAGTAGTGAAATTTAGCCCATGATACGTCGTCGCCAAGACGCTTTGCCTTCCTGAATAAACGCTTTTTCTTGGTTAGCAAGATTTAAAGACTTTTCGTGAACCAATTATTGTGATCATAAGATTTCACTCTTATCTATCGAACATTGTACTCGGTAAGGTAGTTTATGTTGTCACGAAAGAGGGACCCGTTATCCTCAATGGAGTGAGGCAAGGTGCCATGAAAGGAATTTTCATACAGAGCTTCAAGACCCTCGTTGATGGCTTGGAAGTTAGCTCGAGCATAGTCGTACATGGTTTTATCGTTGAACTTATGAACATTTGGACTACTTGAAGAGATATCTTAGAAAATGGCCTTGTGGTCACTGAGACCATCAGTGATATGCAAAGAAGTGATGTGCTCAGGATGGGAGGTTAAAACCAAGTCAAGGGTTGACGTCGTGGCATGAGTTGTTCGGGTAGGATGTGGAACGACATGCGATAGATTAAATGTAAGGCATAAATCCACAAACAGTGCCTCTTGTGAAATCCGGGAAAGATTGCCGTGGAGCAAGTGCCAATTTATTGACCGTATATGTATCGGCGTATATTGAAGGTATATATTACTGTATCTGTATCAGGGCAGATTTCAAGCTTCCTGAGCGCGCACAGACGATGATCTCAGTAGTCTCGCGACGTAACAGGTGGAGAAAGACACCGGCTGTCACACACACAGACATCCCGAAGGCTATGCCCATCTTTGTTGATGCACCCACGAATCCACAGGAAGACTGCCGAAGCTCTCCCACTCGTATTAAGTACCTGTAGCTTGAACTACAAACAGTTTGGTGCACACTCCACAAAACGAGAACTGTTGATTGCTGATTTCATGGGCGCGACCATGCGAGCCGAGAAGGACAGTTCAACAGAGGAGCAATTTTAGGTAAGTTCTAACGTGGCGCCAGTCGTCGGTGCAACAACTTCCAGAGCGAACCGAGCTCGATCAACTCAGATAACGCTTTTTCCATTCTTTTTCTTTTTAGTATTATGTATCATTATTTTTGATTCATTTCCAATTCTAATTCCAATTCCAGTTCAACCGCTCCGCGCTGACACTAGTGCAACGTAGAGTCAATAAATCTTTCGCTTCCTCTCTTCCCTAAGGAGAAGAGTACTTGAAGTATATTCGTGTTGTGTGATTCCTTTTTCCCTCTCTACGTTCCAGAAACATACGGTTTCTGAGCCAAGACAATATAGTTGTGAGCGCAATTGACATACAAAAGTATCCCGTACCGTGAAGACCACCACCCCAAACGTGGTTGCCACGGTTTCTGTTTTGGCCAATTTGCATGTCAAAATTCAGGGATTGATATTTTAATACACGTACGTGTTTCAAAATTTTTAAACGTGGATTTTAATTAGGACAGTCTCTCATATCGGTATCTGGCTTTTGTTCAAGATGTCCTTATTAGAGTTAATTAATGAATTTAATTGATTAGTCATCCTTATTAGTCATTATAGTCTTTCTTGGAAAAGATACGCGCCCGTAGAACTCAACTGTGAAAACGACGTGCTCTCGTGACTTTTTCATAAAAGTTTGTCCAAGCTGAAGCACACACACACAAAATAAACGGGGTGCCACAAACGCATACTTCGTGGTCGTAGCCATTTTTAATAGGAAATGTGCGACAAACTGGTGGCGCCACGACGTGGCTGGAGGCGGAGGTAGGCGTTGTGACCACATTACAGACAACAGTGTGTATTTGCGATAGCCGGAGCAACGCGGAACGTTCGGAATGTCTCGCACAAACTGTTGCATCGCAAATTGTAGCAACACACACAAGAAGTGCCCGCCGGGAACCAAGTTTTTTCGGTTTTCGACGCGGCCGTGCTTCCAAGATCAAAGAGAGCGGTGGATTCGCAGCGTACATCGTGTCAAGTGAGTGTCAAGATGTCGTCTACAGCTCTGTAAAAGGCAATGAGCTTAAATTGCAGAACTTCTTTGTAGTGGCAATGCAACTGAGTGGCAATCATCCATGTGGTCAAAGATATGCAGCACTCACTTTGTGGGCGGTAAACCGTCGACAGACCCTTCTTCTCCGTCCTACGCCCCAACCATCTTTCCGTCGTCGTACCGCAACGTGAGCACGATTGTCCAGGACCAAAGCAACCGCTACAATCGGTGAGCCACATTTGTGATTTCACAACTTTTTGTTCGTTTCCTTCCACAAACATTTGGATATCTAATTTCGGTGAAGGCGGCTACATGAATTCAGAACTAAACCAATTTGACAAAAATTTGATTCCTTTAAAAAGCTGGAGAAAGCGGGCATACACTGCTGTACGTTCGACGAATACAGATGAAGCAGATGGAGCTGATGATGCCATTTTGACAAATGCAGATGGAACTGATGACGCCATGTGCTACAGTGACACACCAGATGAGGCTCCATGCAATGAAACGTTTGTGTCATCTTTTCTGAGTGAAGCAGATGCTGGCCAGATGCATGAGGTATGTACAAAAGGAAATACTTGAAGGCATGCGTGAAATGTACGCACCTATCAACCTGTCTCTTTTAGGTTGCTACACAAACAGACGAAAGTTGTGGCAACACAACTGGTATTTTCCTCAGTTGTGTACTTATCGCGACTGTTTCTGAGGCATCTGTACAATGCAGCTCGTTCCTGATGTCCCCAAAAGAGACACGTGAAAAAGGCATTGGAACCGTAAATGCAGATCAGTATCAGCCCAGAGGCTTCCGTGGCTACGACTCTGTGACATCTGAAGGCGACCATGCTGAAGTCCTAAAAGACCTGACAGGAGCGTCTCCTACCTGCTTCGCAGTTCTGCTGGGGCTGTTGACACAGGTGCGAGGGTCATGTAATACCAGCAAAAGCAAAATTTATATTGAACCCAATATACGAGCCCAAAGAATTTAGGATACTTCTCCAGTTATACAAAGAGAAATAATTACACTCTTCTAACTGGTATTCCTTGTTTCTTTCCCTTTTTTGTGTGTGTAGGTGAAGACTCCACATGCAACGGACATCAGCCGTGAGAGTCGCCTTCTGCTTTTCTTAATGAAGATGAAGTATGCCTTGACATTTGCTGCGCTGGGTGCCCTCTTCAGTGTGCACCGCACGACAGCTTCCCGCACATTCTATGCCACTCTGGACACGTTGTATTCGAAGAGGCAAGGGTGGTTAATATGATTTCCACGAGAGGTAGTGCAAGAGACGATGCCTCATTCTTTTCGGGAAAAGTACCCAACATGCAGGATAATCATAGATTGTACAGAAGTGCCAATTGAAAAGCCCCCTGAAGTC
Organism: Ornithodoros turicata; assembly: GCF_037126465.1. Classification (NCBI taxonomy): domain Eukaryota; kingdom Metazoa; phylum Arthropoda; class Arachnida; order Ixodida; family Argasidae; genus Ornithodoros; species Ornithodoros turicata. The sequence continues at coordinate 386,033 of NW_026999405.1, forward strand.
AGTGAACAAGTTAATTGCTGGAGCAGCTACAAGAGCAACTTCACATTGAAATTCCTAGTTGGTGTGACCCCTTGCGGCTTCATATCATTTGTTTCCCGTGTCTTTGGAGGGCGCTCAAGTGACACTTCCATTACTGCAAACTCTGGATTGCTAGACTTGCTCGAACCCAATGATCTTGTGATGGCTGACAAAAGATTTCCCTATATCCGGTGTGACCTAGATGCATGCCAGGTTACGCTGGAGATCCCACCTTTTGCTCGAATGAATGAGCAATTCGCAGCTTTAGAAGTGGAACGTATCTACAAGATAGCTTCCCATCGCGTTCACGTAGAACGCTGCATTCAAAGAATCAAAATATTTAACATCTTGAATGCAAAGTTGCCCCAAGAGCTCAGAAATCATGTGGACAAAATAGTAACTCTATGCTGCGTTCTTGCAAACATGCAACTTTCCTCCCAGTGTACTTAACTGAATGAACACGACCCCCAACAGCAAGATAACTATGGTTTTGAAACACAGCTGTACAACACCCTCTTTTATGATCACCTGCACCTATTATATTGAAACATGCCATCTAAAACATGGTTACATCAATTTTAAGAAGTTGCTTTCATTACGCGATGTTGTGAATGCCTGAAGCCCTTATGTCTTCAATTTAATGCATGTTCCTTTGCCTTTAACAGTGTCACACTCGCCATCCGCAGCCAGTGAAGCTGTTCCGGTGTACGTGGGACTACATCAAGGTTGCTGTTAGATTTTTTCCTTTTAATCAAGGTATGCTTTTATAGCAGGAAGGTATTTCCATAACTGTCAAATAACAAAGATAACAAAATAAAATTTGTAATTAATTCCATTCAGTAGTCATAAGTCTTCTTTGCAACAGAACACACAAATATATGAGCATATAGAGACTTCAAGGCATACATAAAATGGGAAGTATGAGAGAGAGGGGGGCAAGTGTCCAGCTAGTGACTAGACCTGGAGAGTGTGGTTCAGCTTCAAGCTTGGTTGTGTGGGCAATGGAGAAGAATGTGCTCGAGATCTTCAACAGCACCGCAGTGACAGCACTGGGGAGAGTCAATTTGTCTCAGGCGGTAACACCACTGCGCTGTAAAAGCAACATCGAGGCACATGCAATGAACTAATGAGGCATCTTGACGAGAGGTATGTTGAGGCATGCGGAAAGCCAGCGCTGGATCAACTCTGCTTAGCATACCTGGGGGAAGAATGTCAGCGGTTCGTCGGTGTGAAGCCACGGAGGTCATGAGGCATCAAAGTACAAAACGACAACCTCCCCTCAGCAGCGCAATACGCGTCCGTCTCCGTGACGAGAGAGAGCTGCTTCTGCCACACTGTCGGCCAGTTCATTCCCTTTGACACCGCAGTGGGCTGGAACCCATTGGAAAACCAGCCTGGGACCTGCTTCATAGCCAAGGTTGTAAGCCATTAGGACATTCATCACCAACGGTGTCGGTGAGCCTCGGATGCCCGAATTTTCAATAGCTTGCAGCGCTGATGTAGAGTCAGTGAACACGACCCATTCCCGTGGGGTAAAATCAACGATGTGCAGCAGAAAGAAAAGTACGGCATAGAGTTCAGTAGCTGTGGATGAGCTCATTCTAATAAGAATGAGTAGTGGAAACATGAAGTATGACGAATAAATGGCACCCTTCATTGTATTAATTTGCTTCCTTTCTTTCCTATGATCTTTAACATTAAGAGATCCTCAATCATCGATGAAAGTCACTGAAAAGGTTAGCCAGCTGTAGGACTCGAACCAATTGAGCTAAGCTAACACGCCTTCTCAGCGACTTCCTGGGTGCGTCATCTGAAGGGACAAACCAGTCACTCTCTCTCACTCAGCCTCCTTTCACTCTTACATTTTTGCTCACTCATACACACATTCATACGACGGGGTCGACACAGGCGGAAACTGTTGAACATGAGACAAGTGATGTTCTGAGGCTGGAACAACATAGAAGTATGTATGTTTTTGTCCCTTTTATGTTGTTCCAGCATCAGAACGTCAGTTGTCTCATCCTCAATCATGTTTGTGATCACTATTTATGCTAGGGACCCCTGGCAAGGGGTATTAGGTAATGAAGAGGACTGAAACAGGTGCGGTACCAGCTACTTTTTTTAATGCAGCACTCCCCATGCACCTATTCTGTCGTGTGATGACTCTAGCTTATAAATATTTTTGTGAAATATGGATGGCCATAACACTTAGACCCCTGGCAGAACAGCGGTTGAGCCTTGAAAGGTCCTTGAAACACCCTCGAATTGTTTATCCAAAATTGTTTGGGAAGTGCATTCTCTTCTGAGTAATATTTATCTCACTTGCGGAAAAACATGTGGAAAGTAGGTTTGTACTTTTATGCGCTGTGCACAGCCCTTGTATGTTACAAAAACTCAGTCTGCAAAATAGAAAGCCTCATTATTCAGCTCATAAAACTCCTCAGCTAAATGGTTTCTTCAGAGGCGTAGGAAGTACAACGTGACAAGCAGACGGGCGATTCCAAATCACTGACTCAGGTGAAATCCTCCACCCTCTACACTGTACATGCATAAGTTTTTTTTAAAACAAACTGTGTCATGGTATATGGAATTTGAGACGTTTTGTGAGGTGTTTGGAGATTAATGATGAAAGGCTGATGAGGCTTTGTATGTATTTGTCCTTTCCATGTGTTCCAGCCTCAGAACACCAATTGCCATCATGTTTGGAGAGTCCCGTTCTAATTTTTCTCAACTCTATTTTGTAATCAAACTTTTCAACGCTAGTTACTATGCCATAACCTTCACACTACTGGTCTGTACTTACTGTCAACAACAGGTCTGTAGCACCTTCCGTATGAGTTTGTAGGAGTGTGCAGGAGTTTGTGGGATGCCATCTTCACTACTTTCCACATACCTAGAATTCAGACATAGTTTGTCCATGTCTAGTTTAGGTCCCCCACTCGATTTTGAACCTTAGATTAGGATGCACCTTGCACAATTACATCCAGGTATGTAGATTTCAAGGTTCAAATCGAGTGGCGGACCTAAACTAGACATGGACCATAGAATGGATCGGGTTCCGGTTCGGGCTCCGAATGGACAGGCTCCAGAGGAGGAGGAGGAGGATAGTGAGCACGCTTCAGCAAGTAATAGAGGGCTTCCAGTATTTTGCCCACTTTTACATCATCCGAATCGTTAGATTTCAGAACTTCACCTATTTCTATTCTCTCAGCCATGACCGACGGCTTTGGATATCGCTCGCCCGGCGACTCCCGCCACGAGACTTGATAGCCCTGAGAGGAGCAGTGGAAGTATGGGAATGAGACCACCTCGTTGTCCCCTAATATATTTCTTCAACTGCCTGGGGCACTTATGAAGTGATTTGTAAGCGAGGAAGCGGAGGATTTTTTGTGTTTCTTCAGGTTTTTATGAAGTTCCGTCGAAAGTGGGATATTTCCACGTAGAATGTTCAGACAGATTTCCGAAAGGATTCGAATGTCGTCGCAGCTGAGCTCTTTAAGTAACTCTGCGCGGTGCGTCGGTTTGCTGGCGGCCAATACTTTGAGCAGCGTGAGATGTCTTCTAAGATTGGCCGTCACTTCGCGGGCGTAAACAGGAACTGCCGATCGTGTGGTAAAATACCCGTTCGCAGGCTACGAGAGGGAGGTGTTTGCGCGTGCAGATCCACAACTAAATAAACTGCGCCTTCTCCGTCGCCTGGTTATATGCGTCGAGAAAATAGGAGAGCCCCTGTTTCCCGAATACCTGACGTCGCATTCCAGAACAATATGATATAACTGGCGTTCAGGGATATCATTCGAAAAGCGGCATTGTGATAGAACAAGGCTTGTGTGATCAGGATCACGGACGCATTCTTATGGTGGCTACCATGTACAAACAACGACTCTACCTCCGATAGAACCCCCTTTTCCGTCATCTGATCGTCAATAACTATGAGAGTGGGATATCGCTCATCCCAATCTGCGGGTATCCTGTCCATAAACTCCACACCGTCGAAATCCTTTTCCCAGCCGGCTGCATACTTTCGTACGTAGACTATCTTCTGCGGTGGCACGGTAAATAACTCGGGGTGTCTCATTATATCCTGCGTGAGCACCGTCTTCCCACACATGGATGCGCCGGCGATGAGAATTCGAGCGGGATGCTTGAACTGCATGCGCGTCATGGAATAACTCGAGCAGACTGTGTAGCGAGGTGTGATGCATCTTTATTTTCATCCATAGCTCCTAGCGCGATTGATGATCGTCTCCAGGACTCTTATTTCTTCCTGACATAGTTCCTGAAGCTCGCGCAGTGATTGCTCCCTGTAAGCTGACAGGTACTCGTCCAAGATTTCGCGTATGATTTCCCGCAACTTGTTTGCGGTGATACGGGAGCGCAACATGTGGCAGCACACCTCGATGAAGTTATCTCGCTTGTGTGACGCCTCGAAGCGGAATCGTGCGGAGTTGATGCACCTGTGTCGCGCCATCTGGTGGCACGAGGTAAGTTTGGGCGTATGAGATTGGACTCACTTAGGAGCGACAAATTCAGGTTAGCAATCACTGTTTGGTAGCCTTAGTGTGGGCCAATCAGGGCCAGCCATCCGTAGGCTTAGAATGGACCAATCGGTGTGAAGAGCCAATCAGTGGGCTTGGGATGCACCAATCAGCATGAAGTGAGCGGAGCCGGTAAAGAGTTGCGTCATCTGGTGTCAGTGGGTTTAGAATGGGCCAGCGAGGGCCAATCGTTAGGCTTAGATTGGGACGGCCAATCAGAGCGTCTGGAAGGACCAATCAGTAGACTTCGTGTGGACCGGCTTAGAAGTCAGTAGACTTAGAACGGACCATTCAGCATGAAGTGGGTGGAGCCAGTAAATAGGTAAGTTTGAACATCTGAGATAAAGCCGCAGTGGGGTCGCTGCCATCTCGTAGGCGCTAATGAAAGCTATGTTTGGCGAGCCAATCGGTGGCGGCAGCCAATCAGAGCGCTTAGAAAGTCTGGGAGAGTGATCACTAGCGTTAGAATGGACCAATCAGCGTAGCTCAGCGATCGGCGTGCACCAATCAGCGTGAAGTGGGCGGACTCAAGTTATTAGCATAAAGGGGCGGAGCTACGGTCAACCAATCAACGGTCAGTAGGCCTGGTGCTAGCCAATCAATGTGAAGGGGGCGGAGCTAATGGCGGCCAATCAGACGGCTTTGGAATTGGCTTGTGTAGGCTAAGAACTGGATTGTGTTGGCTTAGCAGTGGATTTTGGCTTAGAATGGGATTGGAATTGGATTGGAATTGGATTAGAGAAAACTCTTGGCTATAGGACTCATTTCTATACTACTTGTATCTAGGCGTAATACTTCAAGCAAATTCCAACAAAACTTCAGACAAATGGCTACCAGTCTGCAAAGTTTGGTGTTGGATAAACCCCGTCTACTATTTTTACGATGCGATCAAAATGTGTAACGTTTGCGAGACTAACCCTGTAGATATAATACCTCAAGCACTTCGTTTTCACTGGTCTTTGAATACCCTGGAACCCAAGAATGCCATTTTCTTAAATACTGTAAAATTTTCTCACAGAAATTTTTGCATCTTTTTTATTCACGTGGATATACAGTGCAGATACTGATTATCAAATGTTGGAACTGAAGAAAACCAAGCGCAATAAGTAACTTAAATCAGAAGTGTGAGAAATGAATGGCACCCTCTGTTGTATTTGTTTGCCTTCCTTTCTCTCCTATGATCTTCACATTCAGAAATCCCAAAGTACGTTTATTAGCAGGTCACTCTTTATGCCAAGCACCCACGCCAAGAAGAGGTCTAAAATTTACGGTACCAGCTACTTCATTGTATGGTACCCTTGCACCTATTTTTACAGCATATAAATATTGTGCTGAAGTATGAAATCGCTGTAAAACTTTCATCCTGCGGGACATTACATTAAATGTGCTGCTTGCAGTTCTGCAGCGTTGTTTCTTCCTCACGTTCAAGTGCAAAGGCAAAAAGAACGCTCCGAGACTTACTCTCAGACAACCATTATTTCGGGGCCATGTCCTCGCACTAAATGGTCACGAGCATACTTTTGAAAACTATAGCGGCACATAGGGAAACCGACATTGCATTTGCACCGACCTTCTATTTCCAATAATTAAACGAGACCTAATTAGTACATCCACTTCGGATGTAGGACATGTTGTCAACTCATAACCGTAAAAATATGATTTCTCTAAGAATAAAAAAATCTGTCCATGGACACGCTATATGCGCCGCGCCTACTAGAAATTAACCAGTGCTTGCTGAAAATATACTGGTACTTGTGTTTTATGTGATGTATGGCCCACATTTTCTTTTTGATCAGCTATGCCAGTGTGAGAGTTCCTACGCCAGACTAGCTAATTCCTCCTCTTTGTGCTCCATGCGGTCACATATATGTTACGCTACAAGGAAGCTAGGTGGTACCACAGTACCGAACAGGTGAATTAACATGAACACAATCACATAGCAGAGTGAATAACAACCACCTTTATTGACTTATCCTGCTTGGTTGATGGCGATCGAAGGTGGCATATTTCTTTCCTCGCATTTTTTTTTATTGGTTGTATAATTATACAATATTACTATATAATTTGTTATTGGTTGTTTTATTGGGCATAATAAAACCCTCCATAAGCAGCATCACTTTGCCTCTTTGGCTTTGGCAAGCGTGGCTTTGCCTCCACAAGCATAACTTTGACATAATTGTTTTGTGCCGTGATATAGGGTACTATGACTGTGTTCGCAGTACCATTTAAAGCGTTGGCACCTATAGGGCTAGATTGTAGCCCCCTATAGTGTGCAGATATTCTGATGCCTGCCGAGCTGTAAGCTGTTCTTCCGGGTGAAAGAAAGCTTGAAGACTGCGTACGTTGTGGCTCACTGCCAAAAAGATACAGTTGGAGAAGAAATTACTGGACATAAAGCACAGTGAGGCGTGCTCCACCCAGGCCACAAGGAGGTACAATTAATTTGAGCCACCTTCTGTTAATGCAGCAAAAACACCTATTTCCACTGAAAGAAAGACTGTGGGCTTTTTTTCTGTTCTGGTTGAAGGGCACACGAGATCATAATAAATGTTTTCCAAAAGCTGTTGCGTCGCATTCTGACATGATCTGAGCCAATATAGTCAGCTGATGCTATAAGATCTACAGAAAACACATGCCAGCAGATTCCGAACATGCTATAGGAGAGGGTACGTCCTTGAAATGATGAGATTTGTTCACTTTCCAGATGACTTCAGGTGTGTGAAAACAATCATAAATGTTGACAAAGCGGTTGTGAAGAAGCGACGGCAACTAATCTGTAGAACTGGGCAGAACAGTTGAATGCAAAATTTGTTCAAAGTGTGCTATAGCATCATACATATGGGATATGAATAAGCTGACGAAGCATTTTTCTTTCGTAAGAACAAATACACCTGTAGGTTCTCAAAATGGAAAAGCAGACCTTCGATTTTTTTAGGGGTGAGGCATTTTTCGTTTATTTTTTTGCTTCCTAGATGGCCTCAACTGACGAACAAGCTGCGGCACATTATGGTGACAATTTTTTAATTTTTTAAAGAAAAATAAACTTGTAGATTTTCAATATGTTGCAGGAGAGGACTAGCTATACAAATAAGGGAAGATTTCTCTTAGACGACCTATATGTGTATATACTATCTGAAAAAAAAGTAATTTTTTGCAAGTGCTTGATATTCTCAAACACATGGTTAAACAATGAATATAGATCAGCTTGATATTTTTATGTGAAGCTAATCACAAGCAATCAGTTACAAGCATAAATAATCTGGGGCTCCTTCAAGAATGCGAATTTGTCAGAAATTTATCGTAAACTTGACCCCAAATGTGCTCCGTTCTCGACTTCTCACCATGTCACCAGATTTATTCTCGTTCTACATACCCTTTGGGATGTCAGACCCGTGCTTCCCCTCTAACACCAGGCAAGGAAAGCGCACAAATCAAGTATATGTAGATGTCAGAAGGAAGCTCGTAAGGGACACCTTCAAATTTCGGCACAGTTTAATGCGCCCCCATTGTTCAAGAAAACAAAATGATGAGTTACATTCGATATATGCATCGTCTAAAAAATGCACACAATTTTTTCCAGTGATATTTAAGAGAGGCAAGCTACATCTCTGGCTGGTTTTGGCTGGAATAGCCCAGATTGACAGTTACACAAGCTGATGTATGTCAGCATTGAAAATATAAAGGAAAAAGGCAATTTAAAATGCCTCACTCAATTGACTACTTTTCATAGCTTACACCTTGACAGGTGTTTTTTGTCCTAAAATTGTTTCATTGCCAAAATCTACGAGAATGACCGTCATGGCATTAACAAGTTTCGACTGTATACCAAGTAATAACAAACATGTGCTTACTTTTTCTGCAATCAAGATGTGAATTACATTGTTGAGTTGCAGGCTTCAGTGAAAAATCACTGCTTGTGATGTCGCTGCTGAGTGAGTACGGCACTGCTAGTGACGCAACATGTGATTCCAGTGTCTTCCACCCCACCCCATGTTATTTCGTGAGCAATTAGCATCAGAATCAATGAGCTTCCATGATGCACTTATGAAGGGTAATTTTATGTGTGACGATAAACACACTGCAGTGCTAATTTACAATGTAGTTCGTGGCTGTGGAGCACACTCATATTCAGTATGCCATGTGAACTAGAGGAGCATTTTCTGCCATAAACATTAGATGAGCAAAGACCCCCAAAAATGTAAGCACTGTTTACGTGCCTTTGACAACCTGCATTTTTATTACTGAGAGGCCCTCATCGTAGCTAAAGGGGAGGGGCGCTGGCAGTGTGGCGCATGTTCATAAGATGTAGAACCAGAGACACAGAAAACGATTGACAGCATATCATGATCTCAGTCATGTCATTGCGTCCGTGTTTCTGTCTCCTGTTCTGCATTTGTTAATCTTTTTGTGTAGTTGCTGGATTTTAGCCCAACAGCAGGGGTCAGCAATGAGAGAACATCCAGAACATGCAAGGCATACATTTCCTCATTCTCCGCATTCCTCATTCAAGTAACGTTGAAGAAGTAACCATGCGAAGAAACAATACAACAGTCAAGCTGGCTTCAGTACACTACAACATGTCACATGTAACAATATAAAATATGCCTTAGTGTCTCCCAAACCATGTACCAGTACCCCCATTGAGGCAGCGATAGCTCAAATGGGGCCCAAGGGAAAGCAGACGAAGTGAGCGCAATATGCCACAAAACCAAGGAAACTACCTCTCTACGACTGCATTATATTGAAGTTGTTTTACAAAAATGCAAGTTCAGTTCAGCGCACAATCAGTCGGGAAACAAGCTAACTCGCAGCAATGCTTTCAATCAAGTGTGTCGCAGTATTCCTCACTGTATCATGACGAGACCATGGGCCTACATCAGACGCTACTTGCACGCACTAGTATAACATTCATATTTCTTTATTTACTTATTTCGAGAACCCCAAGGGTCCGGAGGACATTACATGGGGGGTGGGAACTGGAGCGTAAGATACATTTACAGCAACTTGATAGAAACAAACAATCAAGCAGAAAAGAACAACACAATTAGCAGTAAGTAAACAGGAAAATAAAGAAACGACGACAGTACAAACTTATATGAACACAAGTATTAAAGCGCGAAACAGGGAGTTCGTTAACATAAGTACAGATAACTAACAAATATGATAAGGGGGAGGTGAAAAATTTCATAGCAACTGACATACAAGCGTGATGGTCTTGTGGGTGGAGTGAACGGGGCAGGGTGTTACAAAATACTGTATGCTCGATAGTAGTTGTGAGAGGTGATGGGAGGTTGTTCCATTCGATGGCAGTTGAACAAAAGAATGATCTGGATAATGCATTGGTATTACAATGAAAGCGTTTGACCTTATTAGTGTGGTCGATGCGAGGAAAAATGACACTCGGGCAGGTGATGGGCGGTGGCAAGATGAAAGAGAACCACTGGAAGAGGGCTAACTTGGCAAGACGGCGACGATGTTTGAGTGAGTCGAAATTAAGATTTGATTTTAATGCGGTTACAAGGGATCGAATTAGTAGTCGTTGGAAATGAAACGGGCAGCCTGATTCTGGATGGCTTCTATGGCGTCGCAGAGATACTTTGGGGGAGCATCCAAATAGGTGATGCATACACCAGCTTGCTTCGTACAAGAGCTGTGAAGGTTAGGAGCTTAAGAGGCCGCCAACCTGAGGGTGCGTCTAAGAAAGCCTAGGGAGCGAGAAGCGTTAGTTATTATGTGGTTGATGTGCTGGATCCAAGTTAGGTTGGAGGAAAGGTGGATTCCAGGATATTTGTAAGAATCTGCTCAGGTTAATGTGATATCACTTAGAATGTAGGGGAAGGGAGGAAGACAGGAGACCCGTCTTCGAGAAAACGACAAAATGCGACACTTTGCAATGTTCAGAGGCATTTGCCACTCATTGCACCAACGCCGGATTAGTTAAAGGTCGCTTTGTAAGGTTAGTTGGTCAGAAGGAGAGAGGATTTGCCTGTACACTACACAGTCGTCAGCAAAGAGACGAATGGTGGAAGATATGCCTGAAGGAAGGTCATTTATAGAGATAAGGAAAAGGAGAGGGCCGAGGACTGAACCCTGAGGGACACCAGAAAGCACAGGTACATTTAGGAATAGGTGGTTGTTGCAAGTAACAAATAACGTACGATTAGTCAAAAATTGAGCTATCCAACGGACGACATACGGGTTCAGGTTAAGCAGATAGGGATTGTATAGAATCTTAGAGTGCGGCACCATATCGAAGGCCTTGCGAAAGTCTAAGAAAGCGGTCTGATGATTATTGTCCGCGTGGAGAAAGATGTCGTGAACAAAACTGGCTACTTGAGTTTCACACGAAAAGGTTTCGAAAGAGGTTTCGAAACCCGTGCTGCAAGGGATAGAAGAAGCATTTTTCTTCAAGGTACTTAACTACGTTGGAGTATGCGTTTGAGAATTTTACATACACTAGAAGTGAGTGAAATGGGGCGGTAGTTATTAACGATGTGGCAGCTGCCTGATTTGTGAATAGGGACAATCTTCGCCGTCTTCCAGTCCTGCGGTATGGTAGAATCATGGAGTGACTGAGTAAATATGCAACGTAGAATCTTGCTGGAAATAGATCTCGTGTTGTATAGAACCTTCGGGTTAATAGAGTCCGGACCAGCACTTGACGACAGCTTAAGTGACACAATGATTTTACAAATGCCATGAATGCTGATATGAAGGGGGACCATAGGTGACGAGGCGATTACTGATAATGGAGTTTGGGTGTACCTGTTATCGGTGTTGAAAATGGATGAAAACAAGGAACCGAAAGCGTTGGCGCAGTCGTTGTCGACTGATAAGGTGGGATTTTGGTGGAGATAAAATTTTCCAAAATTGTTTTGGTTTAGCAAGAGATAAATTGATGTTCTGAGGCTGGAACAACATAGAAGGGACAGATACAAACAAAGCCTCAAATTGCCTAAGAAATCAACGATGAAAGTCACTGAAAAGGTTAGCCAGCTGTAGGGATCGAACCCACATCTTCTGGATTCCGGAATCCAGAAGATGTGGGTTCGATCCCTACAGCTGGCTAACCTTTTCAGTGACTTTCATCTTTCATCGTTGATTTCTTAGTCCATGATACGTCGTCGCCAAGACGCTTTGCCTTCCTGAATAAACGCTTTTTCCTGGTTAGCAAGATTTTAAGACTTTTCGTGAACCAAGGATTGTGATCATAAGATTTCACTCTTATCTTTGGAACATTGTACTCGGTAAGGTAGTTTATGTTGTCACGAAAGAGGGACCAGTTATCCTCAATGGAGTGAGGCAAGGTGCCATGAAATCAATTTTCATACAGAGCTTCAAGAGCCACGTTGATGGCTTGGAAGTTAGCTCGAGCATAGTCGTATATGGTTTTATCGTTGAATTTATGAACATTTGGGCTACTTGAAGAGATATCCTAGAAAACGGCATTGTGGTCACTAAGACCATCAGTGACATGCAAAGAAGTGATGTGCTCAGGATGGGAGGTTAAAACCAAATCAAGGATTGACTGCGTGGCCTGAGTTATTCGGGTAGGATGTGGAACGACATGCGATAGATTAAATGTAAGGCATAAATCCACAAACCGATCAAAGAAAAGAAATCACAAATCACAACGACCAGCAGTCTTCACTTCATGAAACCGTACCCTCGTGAATACAGGCACGGATATCACGGTCAAAGGGGAAAAGTCACCACAAGTCACAGCAGTCCGTAAATTAGTAAATTACGCGCACGGTCAAAACGATCCAGATAAACGATCGATCTCTCCGATGGCGACACCGAGCAGGCGCACGCGATCTTAACAGGTAAATCAACCACGATCCTTCGTTCAACACCACGCTCGCCTACAGCGCTACCGCGGCTTTTCTTGGCATTGCATATCATCCCCTTGCGCCACCACACTTCCGGAAGTCAAGTGTCCAAAGCCCCGCGCGAGACTTCGCCCACTACATCGTATTCCTCCTCTAGCCGCCGCCGGAACGCCCGCTCCCCATGGCGCGCTCTCATTGGCTCATTTTGGAGCGACCACGCCCCCCTCCCGTGACTCCGCCCTCTCTCCCGGCCCCGAAGGCTATGCCCAATGCCCATCTCTGTTGATGCACCCACGAATCCACAGGAAGACTGCCGAAGCTCTCCCACTCGTGTTAAGTACCTGTAGCTTGAACTACAAACAGTTTGGTGTACACTCCACAAAACGAGAACAGCTGATTGCTGATTTCATGGGACCCTCGTTGTCACGTGCAGTTAAAGCGGCGTTGCTGGCCTCTTTCACACCGTCACTGCGCTTCTCGGTAACCGTCACCGGGGTGAGGGTGACAGACGACGGAAATCTTCGCGTCGTTCGTCGCCAGTGAGCGTCGCCAACCCAGAAAAATGGCGGAGCTCTACGCTTTCATCGCTGATGTTGGCATATGTGAAGAAGAAGTCATCCGCGTATTTCGTCCTCACGTTGACGCACTGGCGGCCCTCTCAGACGATCAGTTTGTTGCACACTTTCGGCTCTCCAAAGATGCAGTACGAGAGGTGTGCAGCGCCGTTTCGGAGGACTTGAAGCGACGTACGTGTCACCTCCTTTTTTCTTTTCATTTGAACCGAGGTTGTTGTCATCGCCTTCTAAACGAATTTTGTGCATTATAAATGTAAGAGAGAAGGAGATACATAAGCACAAGTGGAATAAGTAGTGTAATGTGGCATACGCACAAACTTTGATACTCTCGCGACTTAAAAGCGAGATTAATCATTGCTTTATGCCAAGACACTGTTCCTCTTACAGCGCAGCAGTGGCGCTCCACTACACTCTCCGTGGAACAGAGAGTACTAATGGCACTGAGATTCTATGCGACGGGTGCCTTCCTCGATAACATTGCACATGAAGAATACTTCAGCACAACAAAGCGACCCGTGTCGGAAGCAATTCATGATGTAAGCTGGGCGATCATAAAGAACCTGGCACCAAGATACCTACGTTTTCCTACAACACCAGACGAGAAGCTTGCTGTGAAGCGTGGGTTCTACGATATAAAAGGCCTGCCTGGTTGCCTTGGTATGTGACGTAAATGCATGCACCCATGTTGTACTTCTGTTCTTAATGGGAAGTTTCTTGCAGGTGCTGTTGATGGCACAGTCATCGCAATCATTGCGCCAAGTACTAGGGACCCACGCTTTGTCGATGGTAATTATTACAGCCATAAGGGGTACCATGCATTGAACGTGCTAGGGGTAGGCAGAAGTGAATTGAATTAGATTACGTACTTCTAAGGTTATGGAATAACTCCAGCTGAGTAAGCAACGGTATGAGCAGAGTTTCATATTGGCAGGTGTGTGACGCCAACCGTCGAATACTGTACATAAATGCACGGTACCCAGGAAGCTGTCACGACGCTGCCATCTGGAGCATGCGCAGGCTTTGTCAGAGGGCTTCAGCCCTTTTTGCAGAAGGAGAATGGCTGTTGGGTGAGTTAAGGATGTCGTCACACAAAAATGAATAGTACGCAAAGCTGGGATACCTATTTGCGTAAGTAGCATAGAAAGTGATGCAAACACCTCATTCCATCGTCATTCACTTTGTTGCTGTTGATGCAAACAGTGAAAGGGCTGAGAAACATTTTGAAGAAGATAGACAAAAATGTACAATATTTTTGGCATTTGTGATGATTTGTGATTGGCAAATGTGATGCTTTTAATAGTTCAACTGTACTAGTTGCAATAACTGTTACAAAACGTTTTTTTTTTTTCACTTTAACATTTATGCAGTGACAAGTACAATCACAAAGAAGGAACTTGGTTACAGAATGAATATGAAACGGATAACATTTCGTCTTCCTGCTCTCTTCACGGGTGACCTCGGATACCGCCTCGAGACCTGGCTCCTGACCCCGTTTCGGAGTCCTGCAACAGAAAAGGAGGAAGCTTTTAATAAGGCTCACAGCAGCACTAGAGTTCGAATTGAGCAGTGCTTTGGTGTGCTCAAGATGAGATTTCGATGTCTACAACGTTACCGCACACTCCATTTTGCTCCGGACCGTGCTTGCAACATTATTACGGCATGTGCTGTTCTTCATAATATGTGCCTTGCTTACAATTTGCCCGAACCAACAGAGGAGAGTGAAGTAGTAGCTGCAGAAAACAACAGCCACCTTGAGGAAACTGATGACGAGGATTGGGAAACTGGGAATGACCCTACCAGCGAGAGTGAGACTCTCACATCACAGGGAATGCGCTTTCGGCAGAGAATTGTACACAGATACTTTTAGAAAAACGTGAAAAGAACATGGAGTCTTTATCAACATAACTAAAAGCTTGTTTTGGTCTGGTATAAGTTATTTTCAGTTCAGTATGCTTATTGCTGCATAATTTTTTGTGCTACTTGTATATCGAATTTTGATTTGTAGAACTGGAGAGTCACGAATCCAGCAATACTCGAAAAACAAACCTATAAACAGTGTGCTTACACAAAATGGCCTCGATGTGCTCAAACTTTGTTAATATACATACACAGGAGCTGTTGAAATGTCACACAACTTCGGAGAGGTGGGTTGGCTTCGTGTGTCACTGAATTCAGGATGGACCCCTTTTAGCGTGTGTTTTTCTATAGCCATATGTACATTTGGGGCGAAGCATAAAGATGTGTGTGCATGCTTTGCGCTGCTTGTCTGTAACATCTAATTTTTTTCCATTTCCCAATTACTACTCTACCTTGGTACATCAACATGAAGATGTATTCGTATCGCACCTTATCTTACAATGACTACCAAAGTGGGAACTTACGTGCTTACGTGTCCCTTTGTCGTTCCCTGTTTAGTATATGTGTGACGAGCTCTGTCAGGGGCCCGACCAGTGGTGTCAGGAGCTGCACACAGAAAGTCTGATTTAATTTTTTTGTGTGTGACACTGGCGGCACAATGGCCCTGATTATGAGGAAGATAACTAACAAAATTACGAAACTAGAATAGTATAGATGAATTTTCATTTTCACCTTACGCAGCTGCGCCACTTGGGTCACCAACCTCTCCTGCACTTCAATGATTTGGTTCGCAACAGGTCGTGGAACCCTCCTACGCCTTCTGCGGCACGCTCGTGGTCGTTCCACACGAATATGCCACAGTAGCTGTGGCACCTTGTGGCGGGTTTGCATCCTCCATGGTGGGGGTGACCGAGATGGAGACACCCGGGCGGGAGGTTGCTGGCTGGGGGCTAGCCAGATTGGGCACTGGCGTGCTTCTTTCAGGGACGGTGTCCTGTAAAAGCGGTAAAAAAAAGCGGTCTTTGAATTGGGAATATATGATTGGTGTGCATACCTCAAGTACACGGCCCTCTTGATGCGAG
Organism: Ornithodoros turicata; assembly: GCF_037126465.1. Taxonomy (NCBI): domain Eukaryota; kingdom Metazoa; phylum Arthropoda; class Arachnida; order Ixodida; family Argasidae; genus Ornithodoros; species Ornithodoros turicata. Next base: position 401,935 of record NW_026999405.1, read on the forward strand.
ATTGTGGCCTCCTCTGCTGGTTGGGGAGGGGCCTGCAAAACCGTACAGTTTGCATGCTATTAAGTACATGATGAAATTATTTTATCTCTGTTCAGTAATCATGCAATATAAAAGTTCACCGCAGATAGGTTTGACATGGAGCACATGTAATGTGACATAGTACACTTACTTCTGGTGGTAGCAGTTCGCCGTCTTCGGTAAGCTTTGCGCCACCAGCAATCCCTACCACCGTGTCCCAGCCAACGAAGGCCATTACGCGAGAGTCCAGACCCTGGAGACAAGACGCGACGTCCACAATGCGTGCCACGTCTTCCTCCCCAGGCTCTGTCCCCTCGCGTAATTCCATGCCACCTCCACGACCGGTCGCCGTCATGCCGCAGATACTCGCCCGTACATTTCTGCGGACACGGTACCGCCAGTTTCTCCGCAGTACCTGCCACCCGCCAGCGTTTTTCACAATGCCTCCTAGGGCATTTAGGGTCGACGCGATATCGTCCCACTTTTTCTTTCGGTCCTGCTTGGTTTCCCCTGGCTGGAACGTACGGTTATTACACAGCTCAGGGTATTGTTCCATGAACGCAAGCAACTGCATCTTCTCCGACATTTCTCCTTCTCTTTTTTCTCTTTTTTATTATTTCTCTATTATTATTTCGCTTCTCCGACTCTTCTCTCAGCCTCCGACATTGCCATACTTCTGAAATGCGAAAGTAGTTGAACATGGTCATATTTTCATCCGTGACAATTAGGGAAGCGATAAAATGGCCCAGTAAGGTTCATCATACTTATAAAATTGCAAAACTTACCAAATCTTCATAAATGACTAGCTCTCCAGGCTTGTTTGGACTTTTTAGCGAGCTTCCGCACACGGAGGAGAAGTAAGGAGACCGAACTCTGCCGCGCCGCCGTTGAAAAAGTGTGGTCCCGATTCCTCGAGTCTAATTCTGGCCGCGGCGCGGCGCTCGCGCTCCGTCAGGTATTTGCTCCTCTGAAATGACGTGCTGGTAATGCGCTGTGTCAGACTTAATAGTGTGTCCAGTGCAAGCAGGAAAAAATATTTTGATAAAGAAACACGATTGTCGTGTATCAAGGAACGATCTCTCTTTGCATTTTTCGCCTGGAGTCCTTGTTGGTGCAAAGCGGGAGGCTTTCATTTTACAATGTGGGGAAGCCGCCGTCAAGGGGGATCCGCGTTTGCTCGAAGGCTTGAATGTCTAAATAAGCGTAGTGCTCTCGCAGTTAAGAAGCTGTTAAGAATCGCGGAAGTACGTTTTGTTTTATTTGAGATAAAAAGACACCCGAAGGAGCACAAAGGTTGTTGTTTGACATCGTACAGGATCGATGGTAGTATAAGTTGTATGACTGCTGGCAAGGCACGACTGCGAGATCTACATTGTTAATGGTGTGCACTGATTATTATTACTTCCCACGAGCATCTCGCAGCGTGAGAAAATGATGTAATTGAGCACATTTGGATTCCAGCTGTTGCACGACAGCGTCGTAGCGCGCGTTTCTACCACCCGCTTTGCGTGCACAACCGCTTTGGGAAACGGGAGCTTTTTGTCGTAATTGTGAAGCATCCGCTAAGGAACAGAGGATAGAGTTACATTTAACATGACACCATACACGAATTTAATACCAAGATACCACAACGCACTTTCTGTCACAAGTTCGCAAACGCGGTAGAGGACTCAGTACACGTACTGAGTCCGTATAGTTTAAGGAAGAGATCCCGAAGACGATTTATCTTGGTGTCCGGTTGGGGTGTGAAGCCCATAGCTACTGGATTTGGGGCTTTTTTAGCCTGGGGAGAATACCTGGTGTAACGTTTTGAGCAGCATGCTTCTGCTGAAGTAAATTGAAACTCCTAGAGGCATGGAACTGAACATCAAAGTGAGCGTTATTCAAGATGTCAGTGTTCGACAACACACATTACAGACTACATACCGACTTTCTTTTCTATTCCCAAAACCGTAGCATAGCGTCTCACTAAACGTCGCCATACACGAAGTTTTCTTAATTGCTTTACACGTACGCAGATAAAACTTTCCCAGTCCCAGCTTATGCGGCGGCACCACATAGAAATTCCCACATATTCTGAAAAGATCGCGTCCGGAAACTTTAGAGATCTTCAAACATATCATTCCCTCCACGCCATTGAAATGTGGCTTTTCAGCACAACCTTTGCTTCCTTTGGAGTAGGTCCCACCTATGACACGAAAACGAGGCAAAATAAATTGCAAAACAAGATTGGAGCTGACCAGAAAACATTAACTCATTATTAGAGAAAAGGTTGTTAATTTTTATTACACAAACACTCGTTTTTAACGCTTCTTAGTAAAGTATTCGAGGACAAACAGCGCATTGCCTTGCAGGAGATTTCGCGGAGCTAGTACCGGAGGGAACGCGAGCGCCGCGCCGCGCCGCGGCCAACAATAGACTCGAGGAATTGGGTCGGCATTGTTCAGGCGAGTTCGGTCTCGTAACTTCTCCTCCGTGCTTCCGCACAGCGCGCCGACTCACACAAAGAAGCAGGGAGCAGACGATCCTTAGCAGCACGTCATTGGCCGACTTATCGTATCCGCAACATATTTTGTGTTACTGACTTTTAATTAGAGTGTGAAATTTAACGTTTTTTTTTTTTTTTACAAAACGAAAAGCTATGTGTTATCAAGTTCAGAACATGCTTGATACGCAAGAAAAAATTAGTTTTTGCACCGGTAAACAAGCGTCGGGTTTCAAGAGTAATGTCGCCGGAGCGTCGCGGAAAGGAGGGCAGGAGAGGAGGTGAATGGCGTCGCGTTGGAATGGTGTTGTTGGCGGCTGGGAGGGTATTGTCATCCTGCCAGCGTCGCAGTGACGATGACGAGCTGCGAATGCGAGCGACGTCGCGATGACTTGGCCGACAACGCGCCCCTGTACTTTTTCAGTTAATGAAATCGTCTTCTGCTCGGCCTCGGTTCACAACAAGGAACCCAAGCACCCTTCTCCGCGGCTATGAGGTTCTTGCTGACGCGATACGTGGGCCTCTAGCGATTAACCGCAGCGTTGCATTGGTTGTATCGCCGTCACCAGTGGAAAGTGTTGGTTGGTTGTTTGGCGTTTCAGTTATACTTACATGTTTGCGATGTGACAACGAGTGCGTTGTGAAGTGCGACTGTGATGTTTGGAAGATGTCGCCCTTTGTAGCTCGATTTGTTTGCACGAATTGTCGTTGAAGACTGAGTGGTCTAATGCTTTTTTTTTATTGCGTGTTAGCGCCGCGAAGCAACTGTGGCTATGAGCGGCGTACAGATGTGGACAGACGGAGATAGGACAGCAGGAAGGAGTGGGGGACAGGGGGATTAGTATGCGTCCTGGGCCGACTTCAGGGGGAACTGTGCCGACATTTGTCTGGAAAGTCTTCGGAAAACCCAGGGAAAACCTCAGACAGCACAGCCGGCGGTAGGATTCGAACCCACCACCTCCCAGTCTACATCACGACCCTTGGTTACCACCAACGAGCGGACGCCTTAGCCCACTCGGCCATGCCGCTGGTTGGTCTAATGTTTTGTTTTACTTTGGTTATGGTTGGTAAGGTTATTTTTGGTAATGTAAAACAAAGTGTAGAGTTGCAGGAGGAACAGAATCCCCTGAGGACATAGTGCATCAAACTTAGGTTTATTTATTCCCCGATAAGGAATCAACCGCGCAAAAATCCCCGCCCAAAAAACAATCGATCAAGAATCCACCATGAAAATATATCTTTACAAATATACTGTTTAAAAATATATCGCTAAAAATAAACAGTTTCAAAATATATTCTGTAGTTCAACACGACAGCGGAGTGGTAGATGTGTATCTCTACGCAGAGGATAGCAGTAAGACGTAGCTTATATTGGTGTTTTTTGCCCAGCACTCACCCTCTACCTAGTGGTCTGTCATGGCGGGGGGTCCCCGAAATCCACCCTTTAGAATAAACGCTTAAGAATAAAACATTCAAGAATAATCCGCTTAAAAAATACACGCTTAAAAATATATCTCCTAAATTAAACCGCTTACTATCCCCGCTTAGAGATCACCGTTTAATAATCCACCATTAAAAATAAACTGTTTCAAAATCTCCTCACCATCTAGCACGGAGGCGGACTGATCGCAATTTGCGCCGGGTTAGATCAGGTTATGTTAGGTTAGGTTAGTTTGGTTTCGGTTAGTTTGGGATAGTTTGGTCCTGTGAGGTTAGTTTAAGCCCTCGGTTGCAGTTCACCTTGATTTGGGCCATACCACATGGCTCTAGCAACTGTAGGGTGGATTTGGGGGGATTTTGAAACGATTTATTTTTAACGATATATTCTTAACCGTGGATTCCTTAGCGTTTCTATTTAAACGGAGATATTTCGCCGATTATTTTTGTGCGTTGATTTTTAAGCGTATATTCTGGGAGATATATTTTTAACAGTGGGTACTTACGCGTTTATTTTTGCAAGATTATTTTTAAAAGTTTCAAACAGGATACACCCATCATGGCTGCCATATTTGTTCTGTGTGTGTGTTGTTGCCATGCTTTCCTTTGTAGTGTAGAAAAGCGTATGCATTATATGGGGTAAAGCATCGACGGGAACTGTGACAGTGCTGAGCGCTCGTTCGGTCATGCGTGTGCTCTGATTTCGCTTTACACTGACGTTCAAGAGAAGTACGCTTGCTTCGCGTACGAAGTATGGAAGTCCGATATACGAAGTATACTCATGGCAGGAGTCCAATTACTCAGTTGTCTCGCGACGTAAACACCCAATTATATAATAGGATCCAATTAAATTCGCCGACTTCGGGACTATTTGTCGAAGCGGATTGTTTATTTCACTCGCGGCCATACCACGTGACAGTAGCAACCGTATGGTTGATTTTGGGGGGATTCTGAAACGATTCATTTTTAACGACATATTCTTAACCGGGGATTCCTTAGCGTTTGTATTTACACGGGAATATTTGAGCGATTATTTTTGTGCGTTGACCTTTAAGCATATATTCTGGGAGATTTATTATTAACCGTGGCTACTTACGCGTTTATTTTTGAAAGGCTATGTCTCGTCACTGGGAACCATATGACATTGGATGCCAGGCGAATATTGACGTGCATTAGGGCAACCAACCATCCAACATCGTCTCGGCATGTCGGCGAAAACCACAGGATGCGATTGCGATAGACTGCGACCATCGCGCGGGAACTGGTGCCATGGAGATTTCCATTCCCGATGAACGCATACGCCGGATCCTACGGCGCATGCTCCTGGCGGGACCACGTCACGATGACGCGTCGCAGACACGGCTGTGGTGGAGGAGGAGGAGGAGTGTCGTTGGGAGGAACCGAGAGGTCTGCCTGCCTGATTAGGCGGCATGTTTCTCGGGAAGGGAAAGGTGGTGGAGAGGAGGAGAGGAAAGGGTGAAGTGGAAGACCGAGCGGAATCCGCTCGGGGGGAGGATAGCTGCGTCCATGGGCCGACTTCAGGGGAACTGTGCCGGCATACGCCTATTTCACATCTGAGGGAAACCCAGGAAAAACCCCAGACGGCACAGCCGACCCGCGGATTCGAACCGCGGACCTCCCAGTCTCCAAGCGCACGCGTTACCGCTGCGCCACACGGCTGTGGTCCCGCCAAGTTGCTCGGTGTGTTTCCGCGCGGCAGTTTGCCGCGGCGCTAGCAGTACTCCCCTCGCCGCTTTGTTTAAATTCGCTCCCGAGAATACTACTCGCATGACGAGGGTAAAATTTTGGTTCTAGACTCCGACAGATGTTTTCTTTCTGATGAAAGCGAGAAAAAAAAGTCATTTCACAGTCCCTTTAAGAGCAAGAGGCGTCAAACTAAAAATAAAACTACGTTACATTGCCAGCACCGGAAACATTTGTTTAAAAAGAAAATACGAAAATATCGCACATTGCACCTTTGGCACAACATAGCATACGTGTGTCCACATTCAATTATTCGAAATTAGAGGGGGAAAGCAGTTGCACGCAGTTTTAGAAACGCAGTACAGGGCCTCTCCAAACGACGCTGCTGTTCCAGTCAAGAGGTAGAAACACGAATTCACGAGAGGCACCGTCGCACCCAAAACACAACTTAACGTCAACGCAATCGTGCTCCTTAGTCTCGGGGTTGTTCATTATGCAACACCCACTTAGAAAGTCATGACTTATCTGTAAGTTCCCTCATGAAGAAGTCGCATGCCCTCACATGTGAGGTTCTTCATGGAAGACGTCATATATGGAGAAAAGAAACATAAGAACGGAACATGGCGATCCTCGAAGATCTTCGAATTTCCATTGGCCCTTCGCGCAGAGTGACGTCATCTCCGCCACACTTTCTCCAAGCGAAGAGATACGTTGGCTCTGCCTTTATTCGTGAGGCTCTTCACGTATAGATCCATGACCTCACCCATGCGGCCCCTCACGAAAGTCCTCATGGGCTCATTCGTGAGGTCCCTCACGAAAGACCTCATGGCCTCATCCGTGAGGTTCCTCACGTAAGGCCCCATGACCTCATCCGTGGGGTTCCCCACAAAGGGTCTCACGGCCTCATCTGTGAGGTTCCCCCTCCCCTTCACCCTCACGTATTGATGGCCTCATGACGACTGACCTCATGAGGGCCCTCACTTTGGGCCTCATGAAGGACAATGCCTCACGACGGCGAACATTAAGCGTGGTCTGGCCTCACTCACACTCACCTCATCGTCGTGAGGTGAGGGTGAGGCGTCCTCATGAGTGAGGACGCCCAGCTACGGACCACACAAAAGTCTCTCTGTTGTTGTTGTATGGTATTTGCTCTTTGGTTGCTTCAAAGTGGATTTACACTAACCAGCCCAGACTGTAGACATTCGGTCGAATGGTCGCCCAAGTGGCACTGACTGGCGTCAGATTGTCAATTTCTTTAATTCTAGCTCGTAATAACTATCGCTACCAACTAGTGACGATGTCATCATGTAATTACGTAGTCTCAATATCGTCTGGCGACCATAACCGCTTCCCTTGCTGCGTCCTTAGAAGTCGCATTTGCCGCTCTGCCAATGAAACACGGATGTTCATCGCTTATGACTGCGAAAAAGTGATTTCTTCAAACAAAAAATCGTCTAGAGTTAGCGTGTACACCCTGTTCATCAGTGATACATTACCACTAGGAATATATAGCCTTCAGATAAACATGTGCAACATTTTTGTGTAAATATGTCCGTGTTTAACTCTTACTTCCATTTCTGTGCAGGATATACCATAGAGGATTCTGTATTCACTTCTTCCAAGCATATATCTCCTTCAGTTTGTGCTATAGTTGCGCCAGCATTGTCGACATTTTACAGTGTAACGTTGTAAGAGATATGAACACTTAACACGCTTGTTTGCTTATTCAGTGTGGACATAACGCACACTCCTAGCGTAAACGATGTAATAAACCTTTTTGTTGCATGAAACAGGTTTCCTCAGCGGTATCATTATGTCAAGTGTGAGGCTTAAATACAAAGACTACGAAACGGTTCCAGAATGGACTGTTTTCGAAGTTCTTGTAGGAAGCACCTTCTCAGGGTGCCACATTGACCTGGCTGAAAGGTGAAGAACAACAACTCTTTATATCCTGATAAGGGTTCCAAACAAATGTTCAACTGTGGACGTTTTAAATTGAGTTCAAGTGAACACCCAGTGAGCGGCCCCTACGGACAAGCCTGAAAAAACCTGACAGTGTTCATGTTGACTCATTTTCTTTCGGAGAGTGTATATCCTGCACTCAAGCCGTTGGAGTGCACACTGCACAGTTCCCAAATAACACATCGCGGTTCGATGGATATTCGGACGTGACAGGGATATTTGTTTATATCCCTAGTATGTGCCCCACAAGTCCAAATTGGACTCGAAATCCCGTCCGTGGATGATCCGATAGATATCCATGGCGGACGTCACGGACGTTAGACGGACGTAGAATAGATTGCCAAATTACCGGTCAGAAAGCATGATTTGGTACAAATAGGACTGAAATGCATTTCTTCTGTTGACTGCAGCATGTCCACAGTCATGAGCAGCACATGCTGGCAGGGGATGCGTCGTTATTGCAACGTATTTGTTGTGTTCGTGTGACCTCCGTTCATGAGCAAACACAAGCATCAAAATGCAAATGTTTATTAAACCACCCATAAAAGTTGTACACATGTTTCTGGTGACTCAATCCATACAAAATGGCCACCAGCTTCCTCTACCACATACTCTCCATGTACACACGCTTAAGGTATGTGAAAAAAATATGTTCCCATCTGTGCTACAACCACCAGCCATTCCTACCATAATTTCCAAAATGAATACAATAAAGGCACACAAAAAATGCTGTACAAAAATATAGTTACACAAGAGAACACAAAATGTTCTGATATTTTTGTGTTGCACACATGAAAGTTTGCAAAACTTTTCAGTACTTTTTTGTGGCACACTTAACACGGATGGTCATGAGGGCTCCTACTGCCTATCATGTTAAGTGCACGCTAACACTGCAGAGTGCAGAAACGGTCCATTTTTGTGGTGTGGCACGACAAGAAAAACATCTGCGCGATTGTAAACTGAATAACAATAAAACAAAATACACAGATACATGTGTGCTGACTAGAACAGAAGTGACTAGGGCTGACCTCTAGAACCGAGCCAAAATGCAATACACATAAGCAAAAAAATAAAAACAAGTCTACAGGGAGGCTGGGTTATACACGCTCCTCTACTTGATAAAAAATCTCGGAGGTTCATCGCTATGACAGTGAGCTACATGAAGTAAGTTACTAACTTATTGCGAGTGGCAACACAATGAATAGTGGGACCAGATATATTATGACAAAGCTACGACGTAAAAAGTTTTGAACAAACATGCATATATATTAAAACTCCAAACCGCCCAACAATACCACTGCTTGCTGGTACACCATCAAAGATACCATAGGCCTAAGCGAAGTGCTCTTTGTTTGGAAAGGTACTATTGCCACCAAACATTTTACTTAGGAGGCACCTCATCTGTTACATTTCAACTGAGATTCACTCAGATTAAGGGGGAGTGGGGGATCTGAATTAATATCTGCTCTGTTAGACTGCTCAGCAGTTATTACGTTATGGGAGGCACTGTACTACCTACACACTGAGCTCCAAAGCCAGTTCAAGCTTAAAGCGCTTAAAGTGACAGTCCAGAGCTCGGCCTGCATCCAGATTTCACTTGTAAAAGATTGTACTCCACACGTATATACCGCATGCCAGACAGCAACTCTGAAAAGCAAATAGTTTTCGAGAAAATGAATTTAATCCAACAAGCTAGGCATATCCGGTTTGCGCACCAGTTTCGGTTTGAGACAAACGGTGACGTCACAGCAACCACGTCTGGAAGGCGCGCGCTCTGACGTATGCGTCTGTCATTATGGGACGCATAATGTAGTTGTGCGAGGGAAGGCCGCAATGCTCAGAAATTCATTCGTAAATTCAAAATTCAAAAAGAAATGTGAAAAGGTCAAAAATTTCACTTGTTTCCAAAAATAGAACAGTGGTAAAAGTTGCAGTCGTATTGCCAACAGTAGGACAACTGTAGTTCGACTTTTTTTTTGGCAGTCAGTGCTGCCTTCAACAGGACAAGGCTCGAAAATAGGTGACAGGGGCTTCACCCCTGGCTGAAAGGTTAACTGGTGCGGGTGACCACGAAAGTAAAAGCGATATGTGTATGGAAGTAAAGGGCTAACTAGTGTGAGTGATAGTGAAATTAATATACGAAAAAGAAAAGTAAAAAGGACCAAAGATTACTAGCAGCTAGGAAAAAATGAGGAAAGTTCAACAGCAGCAGCCTTCAACTGGGCTTGCAAATGTCGAAGGCAGGCGGCTGTTGCGGTGTCGACTTGGTTAGAGCGGAAGCACTTGCTTAGCTAGCAAAGCCCTTCGAGGCTCTTGGAGTGTACAGCTAGCTCAGCTCTAAGAGACCAGCTCCCGTTGCAAAGTGGTTAAGCTGATCGCTTTGCACGCCGGTGACACGGGTTCGAACCCTTTCACCGTCGGTGTTGTCTCAGGTTTTTCCTGGGTTTTCCTAACGAATGTCGGCACAGTTCTCCTCAAGTCGGTCGAGGAAGCCCCATACTGACCGCCCTGTTCCCCACTCCTCTCTTTATCTGTACACCACTCACAGCCACAGTTGCTTCGCGGCGCTAACACGGAAATGTAACAGCTCTGGAAGTCTAGATAGCAAAGATGTTCTCACTTGCATTTGCAGCACGCTGCATCAGTGCAACTAGCGTTTCGTGAATTTTGGGAAATTTTCCGCGAGCTTTGCTTTTTTTTTCAGATCTGCCGTTTTTGGGGTCAATACACCCAATAAACACCCTTCTTTTAACGATGAAAGATGGAAGTCACTGAAAAGGTTAGCCAGCTCTAGGACTCGAACCCATATCTTCTGGATTACCGGTCCAGGGCTCTACCAATTGAGCTACACTAGCACACCTTCCCAGCGACTTCCAGGGTGCGCCATCTGAAGGGACAAACCAGCCACTCTCTCTCTCACTCATCCTCATTTTCACTCTTACATTTTTGCTCACTCATACACACATTCACACGACGGGATCGATGCAAGTGGCAAAAGTTGAACATGAGAGAACTGATGTTCTGAGGCTGGAACAACTTAGAAGAGACAAATACATGTTCCAGCCTCAGAACATCAGTTCTCTCATGTTCAACATTTGCCGCTTGCGTCGATCCCGTCGTATGAATGTGTGTATGAGTGAGCAAAAATGTAAGAGTGAAAGGAGGATGAGTGAGAGAGAGTGGCTGGTTTGTCCCTTCAGATGACGCACCCTGGAAGTCGCTGGGAAGGTGTGTTAGCTTAGCTCAATTGGTAGAGCCCTGGACCTGTAATCGCGAAGATGTGGGTTCGAGTCCTGCAGCAGGCTAAGGTTTTCAGTGACTTCCATCTTTCATCTTTAATACAGAAGTGTCGTCTTTTCTAGTGAGGTAGTTTCTTTTCACAAGACATAAGTGCAAGGCAAGAGGTTGTAGGGGCACATGATGGTAGAGTCTAGCATTGCTTTTGCCACTTCACATATGTATATTCACTGTTATTCGTGTGCACATGTATGACTACACTACGTATGCATTAACAATTGAAGAATTTAACAATCTACACTATGAACTGTATATGTTGGTGGGCTAGATGGTGCATTGCAGTACAGAGGAATGCGCTAGAATAGACGACCACAAGCTAGATACAGACAGGGCGAGCGCTTTCCTCGTCCTGTCTGCATCTACCTTGTGGTCGTCTATTCTAGCACATTCCTCTGTACTATCACTATGAAATTTGTAGCTCCCAGTCATATTCAGCTTTTACAGAAAAGCTGGATTCCGATTTCAAATTCTCATCGTGGGATCCCAGACGGCTTTGATACCAGTTGCTTATCAATTATTGACTTTTCTTTTCTTTTTCGTTGTTTTCATGTGAGTGTACTTCCTGTGTAATTGAATTTACCCACTACTGAAATGGTTTCAGAAGAGGTAGCAGTATCTTGAAATAAATAAACTAAATATTAGACGTCCAAGCGTATATAACTGTACTTCATGTGCGATTGTTATGCTAAAGCATAACTTCCATGAAGACTCTAGTTACACGAGCTCTGTAAGACTGGCGTTTGCGAATAACATGGTAACATGTCTCTAACTGTAAAGATGAGAGGTATAGTCGTGAATGCTGCAGACATGGTGGCATCTTACAAATTGCTTATCATGTCCTACATGACAAATATTAAATACGAAGTGATTTGAGCAATAATTCCTGAGTACGGAATTAATTCAGAGACTGACCATGTCACTCATGGCGACAGTCACATAAATTGCCCATGACCAGAATTCAGGGACACCTCCTTTGATGCACGTTCTGCCTGATAGCAGAAGAACATGTAGGAAAGCCAACTTGAAAGCAAAGTATGAGGCGAGGAAGAAGGAAGATGGAAAGAGGCGTGGGCAGACGAGAAAGGGAACATCAGATATCGCGCGCGGAGCCTGGCTATCAGCAGCAATTGCCTAAGGCAGAAGCAGAATGAAAACGTGATAATCAGTTCTTTTACCAATCCTTTCTTTGCTGTACTCTGCTGCTCATAATTCTGGGCTGCTACTCGTAGCGTGTGGAATGGGATGACCGGCACTCGTAAGGCTGGTCAATATACACTTTTGTTCTCTCTGTGGGAAATGGGGATGCCGTCGACGATTAGAAATGTGCGTCCTGTGGGGACTTCTACGGGGACCGTGCCGGTGTATGTGTGACAGCGTCGGAGGAAAACCTCAGAAATTACCCTACAGGGACATAGAGCCAGTACGGCATTATTAAGCCAAAACTCTGACGCTCTCGCCCTGCCGTTACTCTCATAACTCCCACTACAAAAAAATAAAAATAGAAAATATATGAATATAATAATATTAAATAAAAAACACTAAGCAGGCCGCGGATCGAACCAGGGCCCTGGAAAGCTATAACCAAAATCGTCATCAGTGAGCCAACACTGCCCGTTGCGTCAACTTCACGAATTAAGATACAGACGCTTCGACTGACACACTGAGCTTGTCAACATTTGTCGTGGGAACAACATTGCAGCAGCCCACAGTTGCGCACAAAGTTGCAAAGCGTAAGAGACAACTTCAGCTTTCATGTCTGACATGGGCATTTTCTGCAGAACCCATTGTTTTGGCCGAGTGCGAGAAAAATAGCACACCAATGCATTCTGCCACGAAGCCAACACGGCGAAAATAAGTCCTCCAGGAACAAAACTGTGACGTTCTTGCGCTTCCATTCCACTTGTACGCCATCGAAGGACCTCTCACAACAACACCCATGTGTGGGCATTTCTTTCTCAAGCTCAGGGTCAACAGATATTCTAACAAAACCAGATGGGATGCGTTGCTTCAATGGAGGGCAGCGAGTACGCCGGCCACGCCAACTTTAAGAAGCTGTTTTCCGCACTTCTTGGAATGCTTTGGGAAGTTATTATCAGTGTGTGCAGTATAATTACTTGAACATGCACTGTTGTGTTGTCAGATGTTCTTAAAACCTAACGAAAATTGGTGATAAACAAAAAGTATACTCCTAAAATTTTCTCAAGTACGTTAACACAAACGAATTAATCGAATAGCGACATCTTAATGATTAATATGACATGAGATAACGCTTCAAAATTCGTGTTCCACCCGCGGGCGCATAATGTGCCAATCATGCTCTCAAAATTATATCTAACTCAAGAAATGAGGTGAAAAGCAGTTACTAAATTTAAATAAGCAGAGAAAAGTTCAACTGACGCGCCAAGGTCACTTCCCTGCTACACACCGCTGCAACGCGGAGAAGCCACCTTGACTGTTTCCGAATTTTTGCATTTGGGCCAAGTTTGCCATGCAAGGGAGCCGCAGACGATTGAGTGACTCTGAAACTTGTTCTAAATATTGAATCTAGAGGCACCCTACAACGCATATCAACAGGAATATTAGAGTGCATCATACATTACCAGAGATATTAAGCGAGGAAATCGTTTCCTGCGTGAAAATCCCCATACCTCCCATGTATTCACGGTCCGAATTGCGGGATGTCTGGGGAACCAAATGTATTTCATGTACAGCGATATTTTTCGTTTGTATAAGCTTAGAATAGATGCCTGAACGTGTATCCTTGGGGATATTCCGATACCTTGGATAGAACAGCTGCTACAGCACTTTTCTATTGTCTTGGCGGCAAGTTTCACTCAATGGTCGCGAGAGGGCGCAAGGCGTCGCTGTCCACGAAAGCTGGGAATGTCTAACACTTTTACACCCCATGGGCTGAGTTGTCAGTTGAAATAGCACTCTATAGAGGGATAAGGTGAATGCACCCACTGAATTAATTTCTAGGACTACTGCTATGCCCTCAATCTTCAGACTCCCGAAACAACATTTCTAAGTGGCAATATGTGCTCTGGTATTTCTTCTGCGTCAGCATGGTGTGCAACCACATGACTCCTGGAGCTTTCGTGTGCATGTTTTTGTGCTACGCTGCTCATTAAAAACAAAATCCAGATGCAAGACATGAAATGCAGTATTTTGGAGCGTGCTACACGACGCAACATGACATGGGAGTGTGTGGTTCAAAGAAAGCTTCTTGAAAATGCAGAGAATCCCATAAAAAGCAAAAACTGTGATTGGTATTTTGCTTTACATCGCTCTTCGTTTCCATAACATTGTCGACGGCATTCACATTGATAAATGGTACGTAAAACTTGTCCCATAGCATTATGCGGTTTCTCAAATACATAGCATGCTTTTTCAAAATACAGAAACCGACACTGAAGATTTTTGTTTAAGTTTAATTTGTACAAGCTTTCGCGTGGAGGTCCACGCTTCCTCAGGTACAAAGTCAAGTGGTGACACACATAAGTATATATAGTATAGCCATATACATGACTAAACATACAGCTGTACAAAGAAAGGGAAGGGGAAGGAGGTATGGTGCCACATGTCTGTGCACAATGAATAGCTGGGCAGACGGATAAGTGACCTCTAACCGTTTAAGAACAGTAAAAGGTGTTATTGTGAACAAAAAGGCTCGCCAACCCAGTTTCGCGGAAGGGGGGGTCAGGAGTATGGGAAACGAGTGGCCCAGAATGGACAAAGGGGAAGGTTACGGATTATCTAACGGAGTGCCAGACGATGACTGAAGCGAAGATTCAAGAATTGTGCACAAATAAATATAGATATATAACTATTAACTTGGCATAAGCGGATATAACGAGCCAGGACTAAGATTCAGACCATTTGGTGTGAGACACTTGAATTGCGAAATTAAGTAGGACTCCCTATTCTTACGTTTGATGTCGGTGCGGAACCCAGATTCTAACAATATAATTTTCAAATCAGTTTCAAAATCGTGATTAGGTTGATTGAAATGAATGGCGACAGGAGTTTGGCGGGCATTTAGGATATCAAATTTGTGGCCGTAAAATCTTTTTCTCATTGTGTTGGAGGTTCCACCGATGTATTGTGAATTGCACTTGCAGCAGAATATCAAGTAACAAATATTGGGTGAATTACAGTGGAGTGAATGACGAATTTTCAAACAGAAGTCACCTAAAGTACTACGGGCAATAGTGGACGGCGCGATAAATTTACAGGTAAATTTAATTTTTTTGATCACTTCAATTCTCTGCATAGCAAAATTAAATTTACCTGTAACTATTCAAGGTCATCGATCAACTTCCTTGATGTGACAGTGTCATGTAAATGTGGTAGGCTGACCACTGAACTATACAAGAAACCAACGGACAAGCGCCAATATCTCCACTATGAAAGCTATCATCCTAATCACCAGAAAAGGAGTATTCCATATGGTCAGTTCTTGCGCCTGAAACGAATCTGCTCAGATCAGACTGATTTTGTAAAACATGCTCAGCAAATGGTATCTGATTTCCAAAAAGAAATTACCCACTTGAACTCATTCATGACTCTGTTGCCAAATCATCTAGCCTATCCAGGGAGTCCTTATTCACCCCGAAACGCAAAGAAGACTTAAGTAATGTAGTTTTATCCACTACATATCATAAATCACTTGTCAATACCAATTCCATTCTTAGACGCCACCTCAATATATTACATGCTGACGAGCAATTAAAGGAAGTTTTTCCGACTCCCCCATTAGTAGCATTCCGTAGATCCAAAAATTTGCACGACATCCTCACGTCATCATGCATCATGAAGCGCTCGCCGGGTTGTTATCCCTGTGGTAGTGCACGGTGCCAGACGGGTGTAGGAAAAAACGGTCCCGGAAATAACGGTCCCGGAAAAAATGGTCCCGGAAAAAACGGTCCCGGAAGAAAGGGTCCCACTGGCAAAGGGCGGAAAAAAAGGTCCCGCAGGCATGGAATGGTTTTGCCATTGCTTGTGCACAAAATCGCATCTTTGGTGTGACAGATGATGCTCCTCAGACAGAGATAGTTATTATGTTTTGTGAATACGGTGTTTTATTTGCTCTTTTTTTTTCTTGCTTTGAATTGCCCAGTTGTAGGACCTGACTGTCCCGCTTGACTAAAATTCCTACCCCAAAGTCGGCAATAACTCGATCGGTGGCTGGCTTCGGGTAATAGCTTCGGTTGGCGCTTACACTTGACGTCATTCTCTTTTCCGGCTTTGGCCGGAGTTCTTAGACCTAGGTCAGTGAACGTTTTGTCTGTGTAACCTACTCTAGCCTAAGCATGGTACTGGTGTAAAGCTTTATGTCCTTCGGTTAGCGCTTACACTTGACGTTATTCTCTTTTCCGGCTTTGGGCGGAGTTCTTTTTGTCTGTGTAATCTACTCTATCCTACACTCTTAAAAATGAACTTCACCACATAGCACGCTCCTAGCCAACCATCACCCCGAATGACAACTTTCTCGCCTTAGATTTGTTGAAAACGGGAGGAGGAGCCTATTTTGTGCCGTGCATAATGGACACAAAATAGGCTCCTCCTCCCATTTTCAACAAATCAGCTGCGAGAACGTTGTCATTCGGGATGATGGTTGGCTAGGAGCGTGCTATGTGGTGAAGTTCATTTTTAAGAGTGTAGGCGTGGTCAGGAGGAGGCCTCGAATAAAAGTATGCGGGTTATACCAGTGGGGCGGGGGTATATGTTTACTGAAAAAAACAAAAAACAAACTAATAATGATAACTACAAGGAAAGGTGCGAAGCCGGTTCGCTACTCCTTAAACACAGAAAAGAACACGGGAGTGACAATAAAAAACTTGTTTCAGCAATAGTTCATAGACTGTTCATGCACGGTATGCACGAATGTACTAATAGTATTCAGAAGAATGTGCGGGAGAAAGAAAATAACGGCTGGGTCCGGTACCATTTTTTCCTGTCTTACTATAGCAGTGTGACATGTAATTGCCCGCTGTTTTTGTTCTTGACTAAATCCAAGCGTATTTGTGCACTAATGTCATCTGTCCCGCACCGATCGAGTTACTGCCAACTTTGGGGTAGCAATTTTAATCAAGCGGGGTAGTCATGTGCTACTACTGCGCAATTCACTACGCAATTTATAATTTGTAATGTATTGAATGTCTAAATAAAGCACTTATCTATCTAAAAATTCAAAGCAAAAAAAGAAAGAGGAAAATAATACACAGAGTTCACAAAATATGATACATATATCACCTTCACACCAATGATGTGTGTTTAAGCGATGGCAAAGCTATATCGCCTGCCTGCGGGACCATTTTTTCCGCCTTTTGCCAGTGGGACCCTTCTTTCCGGGACCCTTTCTTCCGGGACCCTTTTTTCCGGGACCATTTTTTCCGGGACCGTTTTTTCCGGGACCGTTATTTCCGGATCCCGTGCCAGACCTGTAAATTTATCGCGCCGTCCACTATTGCCCGTAGTACTTTAGGTGACTTCTGTTTGAAAATTCGTCATTCACTCCACTGTAATTCACCCAATATTTGTTACTTGATATTCTGCTGCAAGTGCAATTCACAATACATCGGTGAAACCTCCAACACAATGAGAAAAAGATTTTACGGCCACAAATTTGATATCCTAAATGCCCGCCAAACTCCTGTCGCCATTCATTTCAATCAACCTAATCACGATTTTGAAACTGATTTGAAAATTATATTGTTAGAATCTGGGTTCCGCACCGACATCAAACGTAAGAATAGGGAGTCCTACTTAATTTCGCAATTCAAGTGTCTCACACCAAATGGTCTGAATCTTAGTCCTGGCTCGTTATATCCGCTTATGCCAAGTTAATAGTTATATATCTATATTTATTTGTGCACAATTCTTGAATCTTCGCTTCAGTCATCGTCTGGCACTCCGTTAGATAATCCGTAACCTTCCCCTTTGTCCATTCTGGGCCACTCGTTTCCCATACTCCTGACCCCCCCTTCCGCGAAACTGGGTTGGCGAGCCTTTTTGTTCACAATAACACCTTTTACTGTTCTTAAACGGTTAGAGGTCACTTATCCGTCTGCCCAGCTATTCATTGTGCACAGACATGTGGCACCATATCTCCTTCCCCTTCCCTTTCTTTGTACAGCTGTATGTTTAGTCATGTATATGGCTATACTATATATACTTATGTGTGTCACCACTTGACTTTGTACCTGAGGAAGCGTGGACCTCCACGCGAAAGCTTGTACAAATTAAACTTAAACAAAAATCTTCAGTGTCGGTTTCTGTATTTTGTTTATGTGATCTACAGGACTTGACTCCCCTCTTCGTATACGCTTCAGCATGCTTTTTCCTAAAAAAAATAAATGTTGTGCGCATTTCCTTGCTAAGACGGCTGTAGAAACGTCAGTCAATTTTTCCAAAATAATTGGCTCTACACTGGGCACGGGCTGTAAAGGGGCTAACGCAGACGCAACTTGATACAAATTGTTCGAGCTCACAAAACACAAACGACGAATTCCAGTCACAACATCGCACAGAGCTTCGTTCACGAAGGTGGTGGTGGTGGTGGTGGTGGTGGTGCTGGTGGTGGTGGTGGTGATAGGGCTTGCCGTTGTCGGCCTCACGTATGTGGGCAACGTCACGACTCATGCCCTGGGGGAATGTGCGTCCTGGGCCGACTTCTAAGGGAACTGTGCCGACATATGTCTGAAAGTGTCTGAGGAAACCCAGGAAAAACCCCAGACAGCACAGCTGGCACCGGGATTCGAACCCGGGTACCTCCCAGTCTCGACGTGACATGTTCGTTCACGAAGGGGTTCGCAGCTGCTGCCTGCACTGTTTACTCATCGCGGAACCAGTGGAACCCGGCTGTCCGCCATCTTCAAGCACAGATACGTGAAGCCACGAAAAGCCGTAGCCGGAATCCACTGACACGCATACACGTCACAATGTCCGTTCGGGTGCATCTACGTCATAAAAATGGCTGAGCCCATGTGAGTTTCGGAATGAATTATTTGTTGTTTTTTTTTTTACAGGGGACACTACCAAACTTGGAGTATGAAGGTGCATGTCGGGGAGAGTTGGGTGCGGGCATTCAGATTATCACATTTTCGACTATGTAGGATATCGGCATAGCTGACCTGTAATCCCCCCCCCGCCCCCCTCCCAGAAGGGAAATGAATCTCCGATTTGGCGGGAAGCACACGGCATTGAACAAAAGAATCTTTGAGCTTGCCTTGAGTTACCTACGAACCAGTTTCTCAAGACGTTACTGGAGCTCGAAAGCCAGCGAAACAGTACCATATAGTTACGGTAACGAGTTACCCTAACACTCATATAAACGACTCCACTCGTCTTGTTTTCAAATGTTTATTTTTACCTATTATTTATTTATTGATTTTGGAATATTATTTAGTCCCTGGATGGCCCCTATTAGGAATCGGGCAAAACAAAAAGAGAAAGAAGTCAAACTGGAAGTACAAAAGAATATATACAGATGGACAATAGAACCAGAGTGCACAATAATTTTACTGGAACGATAACAACGGAATAAACAAAGTCGCCGAGACTACACTCTTAATCTGGTTGCTTTTAGGGTCACGTTGACAATGCTGTGACATATAATTTAAGAGTTACACTACTTTTTTGACAAGATTACAGCTTTCTATACGTCACAGCAGAGGTACTCGTCGGTAACCCGTCGGTACAAGCCCCACGCCAGATGGTGTAACTTGTAAATATTTGTGTTTCCTACCCATAGAAGTAACGGCGATGTTACTTGTAGTTTCACCCTCACTTGAACTGGCCTTGGCCGCGCGCTGTACACGTGGTTTTTGCCCTCTCGTTCTTCATCATTCGCCCCTCGACATGCAACTGCCTGAAACTGCCTGAAAAATGGAAAGGAAGATGTATGTTATGTGAGGTGGGGGGGGGGGTGATGGCAGGATAGGCTCGCCGTTGTTGGTCACACAGAAGTGGGCGTCCTCACGACTATAGCCAAAAAAAAAGAAAGAAAAAGAACGCAAAGCAAAACAAAACACAAAGGAAGGACAAACGGATGGAGGATAGAGGAGGTTGAAGGATGGGGATGCGGTGAGGTGCACGAGTTCATCGGGGAGAGTACAATATTAGATGGGTCGATCAGCAAGGCCTGTCTTCAGCAGGAAGAGAATGAGGTTTCTTGCTTTGGCGCAACGTTCGGCAGAAGAACCAGCGGGGTAGAGGATGTCCGCTAGCGTGCCCGAGGTGGAGCGAGGGAGATGTGTTTCGCGCGCAGAATGGTATGCTCGGCAGTCTCGCAGGATGTGTTGGATTGTTTCCGGTTGTTGACAGTGGCCAGAGCAGGCGTCACCCCTAGAGCCTATCTTGAACAGCTGAGAATTGGTGAACGCACACCCAGTGCGGAGCCTATGGAGCATGGTCTGGATGCTTCGAGGAAGATTTTTCATGGGAAGAGGGGGAGCGATTATGATGCATGATGTCCCATATTCCAGGGTGGCGCAGTTCAACAAGGAGCTGAACAGACATCTGCCTGTCGGCGGCGTCCGGTGTTGGCAAAACATTGCTGCAGCCCATGTGTGCCGAGGACGCCAGCTGGTCCGCCCTTTCGTTGCCGCCGACACCCACGTGGGACGGTACCCATTGGAAGGCGATATCGCCTCCGGCTTGTTTATGCTGGGCGCACGATCTTCTGATGCTTCGCGCTAAGATGTTGTCACACATGGGGTTCATCACGTCCCATAGAGCGCTTCTCGAGTCTGTGAGTAGAACTGCTCTGGCAAACCCTCGCACCTGAACCGCAGCAGCTGCATGCAGGAGAGCCAGGAGCTCAGCAGTCGTGGAGGATATCGGGTAACGCGATGATCTCCCTCGCCAGGACACGTTCACTGACGGGATGTGGAAGGCACACGTGGCACTTTTGGTTCGATCGTCAATAGAGTCATTAGTGAATACCAGAGTTTGTGAGTGGTAGACGTCAGTTATGAGGTTCTCAGCAGCCATTCTAGCGACCAGGGGGCTACATTCCCTCTTACACCCGGTACAAACTCTCGCCATGGCACCGAAGGTAACCCAGCAGGATGTTGAGGCGATCGCTCACTGTGGGCCAGGGCGCTAGCAGCGTATACGCTGGCCAAGCGGCCGAGAGACGTGTGTGACCTTTTTACGAGGGCAGAAAAAAGAGAGTGCTTGCTTCTGGACGTGGCCAAATTGTCTAAGTGGCAGAGCCCCCTAAACTCGGAGTGGATACTGACAGGCTTTTCCTTGGCTTCCAGGTAGGTCTGGGTAATTCCATAAAAGCTGGGTATACCAAGTGCCGTTCTTATCCCTGCCCGATGGAGCCGCTCAAGAGCCTGCCATTGTGAAGGTCCCAGATCCACGTACGGCGACACGTACAGGATACGCGAGAGAATGAGGGCTTTGTGTAGCGTGAGCAGCGAACTTGAACTGCAGCCCCATGATTCGCCACTGATCCTTCGGAGTAAATTAAGAGTCTTCTTGCCTTTACACACCGTTTTGGCTTACTAGCCTAGACCAGCGTAAAGAGCTGTCAATGGTGACGCCACGATAACGACAAACCTCACATCGTGGGATGGGGGTGCTGTTGATGGAAAGATTAGGGAAACCCTTGCCCACGTACTTTCGGCGGGGAATGCAAACCAAGAATTGAGACTTTTCTGGAGATACAACAAGCCCCCTTTCAAGAAGTGCCGCACGGAGGCCGTTCAATGCAATTTCGGCGGTGTCACGAAGCTTCTCCTTGTTGTCTCCCACAACGCGGAGGCAGATATCGTCCGCGTAGATGGTAAGCTGAAGGGTATACGGAGATGGGCGAATCCTGCGGTGGACACCGGCCATGATCAGGTTAAATAGAGTAGGAGAGAGAACACTGCCCTGTGGGACCCCACGTTCGAACTTTTTCTTTGAGCTCATGCGCCCATTAACGCACACATGGAATGTACGGGCAGAGAGAAAGTCCCAGAGGTATCTCAGCAGGCGGCCCTCGATACAAGCACCTTGTATCGCAGCCAAACATGCTGCGTGAGTGACAGAGTCGTAGGCCTGCTTTACATCAAGGAACAGTGCGAGGGCAAATGCATTTGACTCCCTTGCCGCTTTGAGCGATGTAGTCACTTCTGCGATGGCGTCAGATGCAGACCAACCCTTTCGAAAAGCTGTAATGTGTTCGGGGAAGTGATTGTCGCGCTCCAGGACCCAACACAGCCTCTTGTGAATTATCCGTTCCAATAGCTTGCCGACACATGAGGTTAGAGCAATAGGACGGTAGGAGGACAACTGCGAGGGGGGTCTACCCTTCTTGAGTTTTTATGTGAACAATTCATTAACACACGAAGAGATACAATAGGAGCGCGCACGTATACGCAACGAACATGTCCGCCCAACGAACCTGTTCCCTCATGCCGTGTAAAAGCAACGCTTAACACCGCATCAGTCGCAGAAGGAAGAACAGGCATTGAGTAAATAACAGAAAATAGAGTAACGTTCGGAAGACAGCGAAAGGAAATAGCAAGAGGGCAAACGACAAGTCAAATGGGAAAATGAGAACTACGTTTTAATATCGTACCTTGGAAATATATTGATTGGATATAATGTATGAGCTTGAAAATTGCTTCAGGTGAGTTTCAGTGAAATTCGCTGTCCTTCTAGAAATTCTAGAAGATTCTGTTCTAGAGATCTTGCAGCGTAACGATTTTGCGTCAGTAGATTAGATCCCAAAACGAGGCACACTTCCCGATTACATTAAGTGACCTAGGTCCTCTTCCCTCACGCCATGAATGTTCCTGACTGTTCATTTGATTGATTGAATTAATGCGTTAAAAGTTAATTTGCCGACAAACTGAACTGAGAACACGGGCGCTAAAGTGCACCTACATCCGCAAATCATTTCTTTCTGGTGTTGCTGTAACAAGTATGTGCAATTGGATTTTGTACAGAAGAATGGTTGTAAATATACGTAACGAAAAAAACTACTGCCTGTCATTTCTTGTGGTTCGTGTACACTGACATAAATGTCATCACCACATTATACAGGTCGCTATTGAAGGCCAGTCACAAACACCGACGCCTGAGACGGACGTAACTGGCTCTAAAAGTTAGTTCTTTTGTGACAAACTAGAGGCATGAATCGCATCAGTCTCAGAGATCAGTCTTTGTGATTGGCATTTAATAGCGACCTGGTCGCAGAAATTGAGGTACAGTGCAGGACAAAGGATTACGGGACACGATGTCGGCGTAATTTTTCTTCAGCGTGATACTGTGCCTGTGGCAGGGGGAGTTGAAAACAGAAGACCAATCCGTTACTGCTTCTGCTTTGCACTTGTCCGTACGTGTCGGCTGCGGTAGTGTCACGCTGAAGAAAAAGTACGCCGACCTCGCATCCCGTAAACTTTTCTCAGGCACTGTATCCTTCGCATCAAGGTAACAGGAATATACTTCCTTAAAGCAGAGGGTACAGAATTCAAGGCAACAGTGATCTCAACAGAAAGGTAACGGTGATATTTTAAGAGGTACACCGTAGCTTTTATTCACAAGAAACGAAAGGGAACACTTAACAATTCTAAATATAGAAAATTTCTTGGGTATATTCTTTTTTTTTTTTTTGCCTTTGCTATAAGGGTACGAAGCTAAGAGTGTACTTGTGATGCAACGGCAATGCAGTTTAATCACGGATCCTGCGAGGGAAAATGAAAATTGACAGACGGTAAAGCAGGAGACGGGTTATGTTAGCGGCGCAGTCTGATAGTTTCTTGCTGGTAAACCTCGCAAAACTACATAGGACTACATGTGACAGGGAACGCTAGATAATTTGATTTTTTTATTTAACTCACGGTAAAACGAACGACACGGTTTCTCGAGCAACCGCGATATATCTACCCGGCTGACTCTTGACGGCTGCGTAGCCGACTCGTTTATTTTTAGACGCAGTGTTGCGCGAATCCAATGTAGTTTTGCCCCCGTGCAACGACGAGCAATGCATAACTGGTGGCTGCTTCCGCACAGTGTTGCCCGTTGGTTCTTAGAGTTTCAAAGAATTTAAAAAAAAAAGAAGAAGAACATGTTGGCCTGGCGGACGATAAAGAAAGATGTCCGTCCCGCTCAATACAAACAAGATTATGCAGAATCTGATACAGGAGTTAGAGGCGATATGCCTTCCTCCTGACGTGTAAAATCCGAGCCCAACATAGAGTTTAGTTTTTCGCTTCATATTTACTTTTTACTTATTTTTTCAAACTTTGTCATCGATGATAAGCCGCTGTTACACGAAGGCGACAAAATCCCATCGAATCGAGTTATCACGTTCTCTCGCACCTATTCCGTCAGGTTCGTTGGTTGATGTGGCTCTGTCGGAGATGATTTGTTGCGATAACTCGATAGGACACGTTTTGGTCGCATTCATGCAAACGCAGCTATATAAAGTGTTACCCCCGAATTCGCAGATGTGACTTGACTTGACGGGGTATCTTCGCTTGTGCAAGTCCGCTCCAGGACCTGTCTTCGCTCAAGACTGTTTGCGCCTTTCATGAAGCCACCCGCTGGCTTACTTCCTCGACTGTGTCTGAGGGCGAGGTTTTCGTACAATTTTGCACTTAAAATTTGCGTTGGAGTTTGAAAACACGACTATTCTTAACGTCAAGACCAACGAGATAGAGAGTGTAATAGCAGCGATGGCCGGTGGTTAACTACATGTAGTTTAACTACTAGTTAAACTACCTGATTGCAGTTAAAAATTAGTTATCAACTGCTTGCAGAACTGTAGTGCCAACTACTAGTGAAACTACTATTTCGAGTAGTTAATTACAGTACTTAGGTTACTGCAGGTGCCAACTACTTCCGATTTTGCTTCGGACTCTTACCTTGAGCTACTTGTTTGATGAGGACGGAGGTGCAGAGCAATTTTGCAGTGCATATCTACTAGATATTCACTTTTAAAGGTACTGTAAAGCAGTAGACAAGCATGATATGCCGGTGATGTGACTAGAGACTTTGTTGCTTCTAAATGCCAAATGCGGAACCATACGACCGACAACGCGCTATAAATATTTTTAATTTGCCATGAAAGATGCGGCGTAGTGGAGCGGTGCGACGCCTGGTGTCAAACAACCTCCTGTACAGCGGGCAACACTGCGAATTGGTATTACACACTATTACATCGGAACTTAGTTATTTTAGTAACCATATTATTAGTTTTCCTGTTCACCTATGCATTCTGACACCCCTGTTAACAGTTTAACCTGTTAACCCCTGTTTTTGCGAAGTAACCCAGTGCTGGCCGCTGTT
Source organism: Ornithodoros turicata (assembly GCF_037126465.1). Lineage (NCBI taxonomy): Eukaryota > Metazoa > Arthropoda > Arachnida > Ixodida > Argasidae > Ornithodoros > Ornithodoros turicata. Next base: position 427,130 of record NW_026999405.1, read on the forward strand.
CGATGGAGGCTCTCCCTACTTCTCTGCTGCGCCTGCGCGCTCCTTCTGTTCGTAGGCCTCTTTCGAACGAACAAACTCTCTCTGTGAACCTCTGTGAACAAACAAGTCCCGAGGCTGTCTGGCTTCTTGAACGTCTGACACATTTTTTTCAACGGCTCAGCATTTCATTTCAGTTCGCTTATCCGTTTATCCTCAGCTGTGGATCGTTGTGTGGGTTGCGGGGGCGGATTTTATGGTGGATCGTGGTGGATTGTTATGTCGGGCCCAGTGTTATACGCATGCAATGTGGTTGCCGCCGTATGTGTCAGGAGTACGGACTCATTTCGAATACCTAGTACAGTGTTGCCCGTATTCTTTAATTGTAATTTTCTAATTAATTGCACCGTCGATTGGAATGAAACTTGCGCATCTTTTGTCCTGGTGGCTTGGACTCTCGAATAGCTACACTAAATGACATTTGATAGGTACTGCTTTACAGTACCTTTAATGCTTGTCTAGTGAAGCCTCAATTGCTGTGAAATAATTCTGCAACTTAGTTTATCACGTAGGCACAGAAAGAATCCCGCCGCTTTGTATTTGACGATCGTAGTGTCCTAAGTAATATCTTGGTTACCGTCCTGGTGTCCACATGACCGCATAGGATGGCTACGTGATCATCATCGCGGCTAAGCGAAAATATTTTACGGTCCACAGTGACGCAGTCGGTACCCACCACAATATTTGTGCGTGGCGCATTGATCTGTGACGAAGGAGCCTGAGTGTAAATCTCGTACATAGTCCGTCGTATGTTGTACAGTTCCTTTATAGCGGAAGCTTTCACCCCAAAGGAAATATTTCGTCAGCAAGCTCTTTTGTCAGTGCATAATAAAGTGACAGGCAGTAGATTTTACGACAGTACGTGAATTAAGCGACGTAGGCACAAGAGTATATTTTAAATATCATTATCACTGCTTGTGATTCATATTTGGATGTCCCAGAACACTGCAATGCATTGCTGTTGATGGACAACGTTAAGTAGCTATAGATGTAGTTAAAATACCTTGCAGTAGTTAAAGTAGCAGTTTTAACTACGCCCCTGAAAAGTAGTTGAAGTACTAGTTAAACTACTCCATTGGGAAGTAGTTAGTAGTTATAGTTAACTACTGTAGAAGTAGTTAGTGGCCATCACTGGGTAATAGATTGATAGACCGGCAGCCACGTCTGAAGCCATCCTGGATGGCGCCATGTTGACCTCACCTTGCCTTGTTTGCAGATGTCGGACATTAGAGATACATTCGGTAGCCGTCTTTTCGCGCGTACGCTTCGAGGTCCAGTTGCATTTATTATTTCCCTAGTGACGCCCACAATTTTTCCCACACCTACTGAAGAAGTCGTTGAATTGCAAAGCGTGCGCGTTCAAACCTGCATCCAGCTACTGCTGTGACATAGCGAGATGTACGAATAACACCACCAGGTCCATCTGTGAGCTGTCTCATAAGGAACCGGGTTTATAGCGAATTCGCCTGATTGTTTTCGTGCAGAAAAAGTTGCACTCGCTCGAGTGCGCATGTTTTGCGCAGCCGCTTTAGCTCAACTTACGTTGCCCATTCGCGTTTCATTGGTCCTTCGCTTCGCTCTTGGCTCATTTTTGCCTTGAAAGAAGGAGTGCGAGACAGAAATGAAAGTGTCGTCTACTGGCATCAAACCTTGGGAGCCCCGCAAAGGCGGTTGCGTACTGTATTCCCTCTGTATCTCGATGGTCAAGGCTCAGAATATATGTTACACTTGCCGTCTGGCACCAACACATGTGCAAAGGCCCTGGAAACAAATTGATGACGCAACAGCTCATGTAAAGCCAAGACGAAGCATGATTCTCTATCATGTGATTTCCCGAGATTGCCGTACCGGAGCACTACCGAAGGTGAAGCACTTGAAGGTGGTCCGAGCGCTGACTCGAAATTTCCATCACACGTGTCAACATGCGCAAGAACGCTTCAAGCCGCGGTTTCTGAAGTGTGTTTACGCGCGTCGAGGTCAAGTCACATCTATGAATTCGAGGGTTAATTCCTAAAGGCACTGGGAAGCTTCGACGGACGACTCTCGTGTACAATATGGCGCCTTCTATTGTGTGATTGTCATCCGCGACGAATAAACCGCATGTTCAACATTGGATAGGCTCAAATCCAGCAGTGAAAACGAGGGTATTTGACAAACCGGAAGTCACGCGTACGGTAGCAGTGAACCACCCTCCACGATTCTAAACGATACCGCAGTGCTTTGTTGAAAGCGTAGATCCTTGTGGTTTTGCCATCAGTTACGCAATAACGAAGTACACCAAACCTATTCCTCCGGCAGGCAACTTGACACCGCCATCATCAGTAGGTTGCCTGTAACAACGAACTAATATAGCAGTAGTGAATCATTCTCATTTTTACCGCGAGGCAAGCTACGCTAACGTATAGCCTGAGCTAACCTGATCAACGAGTGACGCACTATACTGTCGCAAGCGCGGCTTCCAGTTTCTCAAATAACCTCGTTCCCAATGTTGAATTTGAGTGCATCCAATGTAAAATATGTGTACCAGTGTTGCCAGGTCATTTAGGCGGAAATTCAGGAGGTCGGCGTCAGAAAATTCAGTAGAATTCAGTAGATGTACTAAAAACAAGGGCAAACGGTCCACGGCGACCTAACTAGTGGGCCATATGATAAATAAACATGAATTATCACGATATGTAGGCGATAGAATAAGTAAGATATACTTGTAATTTGGTGTAAACAGTAAAGACGTGCTTGCACACTGTCATTCGATCACGTACTCTCGCTCATACATATTCGCAGCTAAGTTATGCCAGTTCTTGTCTCCTATCAGTCGCTTCGTGTGCAGCAGCCCAGTGATGGTTACAGTCGAAAGCTGTTCATGAGGTTGACCTCAGAAAATATCCGTTCCACGCACGCGCTCGAATGCGACAAGCAGAGGAGGTTTACAGAGAAACTTCCTAACCACGGAAACATAAGCTCGTCGGAACTTGTCTTCATGTTTGCTATGTTACCTGGTGTCCTGTGAAATATGCATGATTCTGCAATGTATTTACTACTATACTATACTATTTATATAAATTGTTTTTATATATATTTCCTCTATCTATATTTACTATAAATTGTTTTACTTGGGCAGCTGCTCGCTTTTTTAAAGGTGACTGCTTGCAGATGCCACCTAACGCGTAGACCCAGTGGTTTACCCAGAATTTCGTCTTTGGGGGTGGGGTTGGGTTCTGCAAGGGGATGTATTTACATGCTTTTCACTCAATATTGCACAATCTCAGAGTTTAGGGGATCTCCTCCAGATTTTGGGGTGTGTAGGGGGGTGGTTCTGGATAAATCACTGCGTAGACCCCTCACTATGTCAAAAGTACATGATTTTCTCGCTCGTACGCGGACTACGATGCAACCAGACAGGGCCAGCAAACGTGAATTGGAGTTCGCTATGCAAAACCACGCTTCAGGCAAAAAATTCAGTAGATTTAAGCGCGTTTTGATCTTTTTTCAGTATTTCAGTAGACCGACTTGAAGTTCAGTAGATCTACTGAAATTTCAGTAAACCTGGCAACACTGATGTGTACCCCATTCGCGACAAGCTTGGGACGGTAACGGTGCTACTCCCATCGCGTTCGACTTCGCGAGGGTACCGCAGGAGGGCAGCACAAGTCTACGAAATCGTTTCTCATCGGTTCTCATCCTCGGGCATCTGTGGGTCGTTCCTACCACACGGAGCAGACGATGTAAATAGGGTCATCGTACAATGCTTCGCCTTTCGGCGACACTTTATCCTCGATTTGCACGTGCTAGAGGCTGATGGGTATCAATATTCTCCGTATTGTCTGATGATATCTCGTTCCCCGACCTCAACGGAATTGCACTTGAAAATTGTACGAAGTTGAACGCAGCTTGCAACACGTGGTAGACGACTATAACGACTGATCCAAATCATACAATTCTCGATTCGGACGAGATTTTTGTGTATTTCGTGTAAGAGCAGCGCATGCCCTGCGGTTGGTATCTGTCAGGTGCCCGATGAACATTTTCTAAACCAAAGAACGCTGATGTCGGGAAAGCGGCCAGTGGCGGGAACACCAATGACGCACAAAATATTTCGAAGGTCAAGGTGTTGCAACTGGGATGTAATGATACCGATGTTTGTATCGACATTGCCCATATTCTTTCCGATTAAGATTAAAAGCGCTAGAACCCCAGTACCAGGGAGCTAAAAAAGAAAAAAGAAAAAAACAGACGCAGACACATTGCAGTGTATTGCACTTTTTTTAGCTCCCTGGTACTGGGGTTTTAGCGCGTTTAATCATGATCCGCCGAGCTGCCCAATTTTAACCCTCTTTCTTTCCGATACAATTCTGTATGTTACCGATGCCCTTAACGATGTCGATGTTTTACCTGCGTGTGCATCGGTTCAAATGCCAGGATTTTAATCTATCGTTACTTACGGAATATGGATGAACAACTATAGAATATCGAACCTGCTTGCGAAACCTCATATATTTCGGTAATTATTCATATATATCGATGTAGGTTTGATACTTTTACCAATCCATCTTACAATAAAAATTCGTCTTAGAATATTTATCGGAAATATTGACAGCAGAGACAGTTTACACTACGTATAATTTAGAGGTAATAAGGTACGCTTTTGAGGCAAAATGAAGTTTTTAAAAAGATCCTGCGTTTGTTATGAAGTTTCCGAGTGCGTAGCATTCCGTTTTCCATTTTTACATATAGGCATGTTGACTTTGTGTACTCAAGTTAGACAAAGGCGTTCGTATCGTACCAATGAGACTGCTAAATCATCTCAGCAAATGTCGTAGCGTGAGCATATTACATGGATCATGCGTCCCTCACGGGCACGTCCATACTTCTCCCTCACTCACTAAAGAACTCGCATGTCCGCCCTTTCACGATCAACTTGTATTCCACATTTCTAAACAATACATCATCCGTTCCGAACTGTGGAATTCGTGACTCCTGAGAGCCGTTGTGAATCGGCATGCAGCGTGAGCGAAGGGTGTAACGTGTGACGTTCGGTTGCTCACGCAACAACATCACAACCCCTCCGTTCAGGAGGAAAGCGTGTCCTTCTTGCCCATCCACTGCATTAGGGCCACTCCAATCTCGCTTCTTTGAGGAAAAAAGATGCCCAACTCGGTGAAAGTCCGCCGCCCAAACCAGGTCAATAATCCGGGACACGCTCACTTTGGCGAGCATCCGCAAAACATCGTAGGACAGTGCCAGCACGGGTATGGGATTCCCAACGATCCTTGTGCTCGGACTTACGCTCTGGGCTCCGTTCTGCCTCGGAGGTCACGCCGACGGACCTTTTCAGGGCACGCAGGAAGTGTCCAATACGTCGTGGGAAGAGCAAGTGAACAAGTCCAAAGTGAACATCGATGCGGTGGCCAACGAGATATTCCCGTACGTGGTGGAAGGTTCCTCCGATCTGGATGTGTCGGTGGACTGTATGACTTCTCTTCTCAAAACTTTCAAGGCGTTCAGGGACCTGAAAGGATGGGCAGTTCGACGTGAGTTTGAAAGCTTGTTGCTTTACTGCTGTTGCGAACGGCTCGTTTTGTGCCCCGTTAAATCGACTGAACCAAAAGTCGGCATAGTTTCGGCAAATGTATAGTTTCACGAGATTTTAAGTAAATTTCTCTCGCATTGTTTCATAGGTGAGCGCAAAGCTTGAAAATCTGTTCCAAACTAGAAAGCGGAAAAGGCATGCGATAGTAGATAGAAGGAAAAGTCTCAGGTCGAGAGAAGCCGATACTTTGCGCAGGAAAAGAAGAATCGATGCTCGAAATATCGCTTGAACTGATCCTCCTCCAGTGTACATTTTCATCGGGTGCTTAGAGAATCTGAGACGCAGGACTACTATGAACAATAGAATAGTTTAGGTGGACACAATCTGTATCCCCATATTTGCTTTTCCAAAAATATTTCTACGCCTTCGTACCTCGTAAATTTAACTCAGAAAACTACATTTCGTGGTATTCGTAACAAAATTCCATGGTACCTATACCGCGGTAACGAAGTAATTGTGGCACTCAATATCTTTCAAATAATTTTCGTATCAACTGAATTAAACACGTGGGGTTGCAGACTGAGTTAAGAGTTCGCATGTTTCATGTATGCTGATTTTGATTTTGGGCTGGCAGAGTCTCAAGCTGTTTTTAGAGCTTTCTCTTCGATTTCCAACATCTACGTCATAGGATAAATAAATTAAACAGAAATTCAAAGATTGGATATGTCAAAGTAAAACAAAAAAATGCATGAACACTACAAGAATTCGGCATATATACCTCTTTGGAATTTATGTATAAATACTAGGTATCTTTAAGGGTGTATTGAAATACTTGCTAAATTTTGGAGTTCGATTGTAGAAATTCAATTTCTTTTAATTAAAATGAAATGAAAATATTTTTTCAAGCTGGCAAATGTAGTTGCCACACAAATGCCGTTGACCGCATATTTTTCCGTCGCCCCGTTTTTTATCAAGTCCGAATGACACGTTTTTTTAAACACCCTGTATGCAGGGTGTTTCACGAAAATCCCCGGGCAGAATAATTCGTGAACAGGTAGCGCCATCGAAGAAATTTCTTTCTGGGAAAGATCCTTGGGACATCGGCTATGAACTGAGTAGTGAACGGCTTATTTGCATACGCTCACTAATATAAACCTCCTAACTTTTAAATTTTACTTCACACGCTTACGGAACCTCTGTTTTACGCATCGGGACCTTCAGCGAAAAATATTGCAAGAAAAAAACTGCGTCGACACTTAGTGACTGTTTCGAGTAATTAATTGGTTTCGGTTTATATATTTCTTGCGCGGAGCACTGCACCAATGCGCTCTTTGGATCGGATATCCGGCTGTCAATTTCGTGTTCATCTGCCTGGTTGGCACACGGGGGTGACGGAAGATAAGGAACAGCCGCAAGACAGCAGGCGACGCTTTGATGTTCCTTCTTCTCTACAGGCTCCGCCTCCCGTTTTCAAAAAAAATGGGCGAAAACGTTGTCATTCGCGATGATGGTTGGCTAGGAGCGTGCTATGTGGCGTAGTTCATTTTTAAGAGTGTATCCTACTAGCTCACACACTCTTAAAAATGATCTTCACAGCATAGCACGCTCCTAGCCAACCATAACCTCGAATGATATCGTTATCTGCCCTGACTTGTTGAAAATAGGGGATGTACACCTTTTCTGTGAAACTTATAACTGTCACAAAAAAAGGCATACGCCCCTTTTCACCACCAGCATCATTTTTAAGAGTGCAGCACTCGCGGCCCAATCGTCATCATCCATGACAAGAGCACGCTATCTCACATACGGAACCACAGAACCCCCAGCGCTGTTGACCAGCCGTTTTGATAAGGAATATTAAATCATTTCTTGCGGCTGTTCTGATTCTTCCGTCGCCCCCGTGCGTGAACCAGGCAGATGAACATGAAATTGACGGCCGGATTGCTGATCCAAAGAGCGCATTGGTGCATTAGGAACAGCCGCGAGAGACGCTTTCATATTCCTTCTCAGAGCGATTTCTAAACAGCGCTGGCGGTTCTGTCGTTCCGTACAGCGTGCTCTTATCATCAATGATGACGAATGTGCCGCCAGCGCTGTGAACTAGTGGGTATACTCTTAAAACTTAACTACGCCACGTAGCACGCGCCTACACTTTTAAAAATGAATTTCACCGCATAGCACGCTCCTAGCCAACCATGATCTCGAATGATATCGTTATCTGCCCTGATTTGTTGAAAACGGGAGGCGTACGCCTTTTTGTGACAATTATGAACAGCATTATTGTCACAGGAAAGGCGTACGCCTCCCCTTTTCAACAAATCAGGGCAGATAACGATATCATTCGAGATTATGGTTGGCTAGGAGCGTGCTATGCGGTGAAATTCATTTTTAAGAGTGTAGCCAACCATCCGGAATGGCAACGTTCTCGTCCGATTTGTTGAAGACAGGTGGCGGAGCCTTTCTTGTTGTCCTGATGTACAGCATCACTGGTACAAAAAAAAAGAAAAAGAAAGAAAGAAATACGTACGCCTCCCATACTTATCAAATCCAAGGAGAGCACGTTGTCACCCTGCATGATGTTCCGTGATGACGGTCTTGCGGCTGTCCCTTATCTTCCGTCACCCCCGTGTGTCAACCAGGTGGACGGACACGAAATTGACAGTCGGATAGCTGACCTGAAGAGCGCATTGCTCCACGCAAGAAATATGTAAATCGAAACCGATTAATTACTCGGAAAAATCGTGTCGTAGCGGGTTTTTTCTTGCAATATTTTTCGCTTAAGGTCCCGGATGCGTGGAACAGGGGTTCTGTTAGAGTGCGAAGTAAAAGTTAAAAGTTAAGATGTTTATCTAATTAGTGAGCGTATGCAAATGAGCCGCTCACTACTCAGTTCATGGCCGATGTTCCAAGGATCTTTACCTAAAAAGAAATTTCTTGGATAGCTCCACCTGTTCAAGAATTATACAACCGGGCTTTTTCGTGAAACACCCTATACAGGGTGAAAGATGAAAGATGAAAGTCACTGAAAAGGTTACCCCACTGAAAAGGTTACACCCTATACAGGGTGTTTCACTTAAATCCCCGGGCTAAATAATTCGCGAACCGGTGCACCAATCGAATAACTTTCTTTTTTACAAGTATCTGTCCAATACCGCCTACAAGATGCGCACCGCGTGAATGAGCGGGAGGCGCTCATTATTTAAATAAAAATGCAAATGAGTTTCGTAAAAAAGCGTAACTTCTAAAGCAGGGCGCTGTCGGTACTAAAATGGGTACTACCCCTTTTGGGACCTTCAGTGGGCACCTTTCAGAGAAAAATCTGCCACCGAAGCGGGTCATTTGTTGGAGTAATTAATTGGTTTCGATTTACGTATTTTGTCGCGGCTGGTCGCGGCGAAGCGCAAAAGGACGTAATTCATTGGTGTAATTCATTGGTGTAAGGACGTAATTCATTGATGGATAAGGGAGTGAAAGAGCGTCTTTTTGCGTTTCGCCGCGACCAGCCGCGACAAAAATACGTAAACCGAAACCAATTAATTACTGCAACAAATGACCCGCTTCGGTGGCAGATTTTTCTCTGAAAGGTGTCCACTGAAGGTCCCAAAAGGGGTAGTACCCATTTTAATACCGACAGCGCCCTGCTTTAGAAGTTACGCTTTTTTACGAAACTCATTTGCATTTTTATTTAAATAATGAGCGCCTCCCGCTCATTCACACGGTGCGCATCTTGTAGGCGGTATTGGACAGATACTTGTAAAAAAGAAAGTTATTCGATTGGTGCACCGGTTCGCGAATTATTTAGCCCGGGGATTTAACTGAAACACCCTGTATATGTGTGTGTGTGTGAGAAAGAGAGAGAGAGAGAGGAAGCAGGACGAAAACTGTGCACTAATAGCTTAGGCTACCGAGGAGATATATTCCTAAGATTGCACCCCGAGTGCTTTACTGCACCTTTAACCACAGGACTGTGTAGTGTACTTGCCTACCATTTTAGAACATAACTTAATACGCTGTTAACCAGTCATAGTCCAGAATGGCATCCCCTGATTTGTTGAAAATTGGAGGTGTACGCTCACAAAGAGCTTTCCCACGAGCGATAACGGTATCGCTCTGCGCCGTAGTTGGTTTTTCAGTGCGGTAACTGGTCAAGCTTTTTCCTTTTTTTTTTCTTTTTTCGTTTTTTTGTGTGAAGGCTAATGACAGCACAGTTCCCTGTGAAGTCGGCACAGAAAGCGCTATCTCCCAACGGGTAACCAGCTGCCACGTCGGCATGTTCCGCGCCGCCTGAAAACACGGTTACCAACTCTTCTGGTCAAGCTTTACGAGTGTACTCTAGCAGACACGTTTATGAATTGCTGTACGTTGTTATTTATGGAAATGAAAAAGTTCAGTTCCACATTTAAATGTAGAGACTATTCCGGAAATGTATTTAACTACATAGAAATACACATACAGGGTGTCAAAAAACGTGTCATTCGGACTTTATAAAAAACGGGGCGACGGAAAAATACGGGGTAAAGGGCACTTGTGTGGCAACTGAATTTGCCATCTTGCAAAAATATTTTAATTTCATTTTAATTAACATAAATTGAATTTCTTTAATTGAACTCCAAAATTTTTACAGAATTAGAGAGCCTGTAGCGAACTTAGTCAGATCCACCAAGAAATCCGCTCGATATTGCAAAGGGTACTGCCCAAAAAAAGTACCGAAGTTGAGGCTTCAGAGTTTCGGGTATTCAACAGCGCACCAAATCAGTCGGAAGAATGCGCGGAGGGCAGGACATGCTCCTGCCCCATTGAAGCTACAACAGTTTATCGCCGGACCGGCGTGCAACACAAGACGCGCAGATAACAAGGCAGATGACATTCCGCCATACGTTCATAAGCGGCAAACAAAAATGATTCCGCCTCTTTTTTCCCGCCCTGTGTTTTTTCGACCTTCTATCTTTCGTGGGGGCAGGAGCAGTCCTCCTCTCCACGAATCTTTGCGTCTGATTTGGTGCGCCGTTGAATACCCGAAACTTGGAAGCCTCAATTTCGGGACTTTTTTTGGGCAGTTGCATTTGCAATATCGAGCGGATTTCTTAGTGGATCTGACTAAGTTTGCTACGGGCTCTCTAATTCTGTAAAAAAAAACGTTACGTTGACTTGGGAGATTTTGGAGTTCAATTAAAGAAATTTAATTTAATAATATAATTAAACTTGGAGTACATGACATTCACATTAGGAGGTGGCAAAAACCTAATCAGAACAAATGCTGTTGACCGCATGATTCTAGGTGGCGTAGTTTTTTTATTGTAATTCAATGACACGTTTTCTGGGACACCCTCTATATCTCTAAAACTTTATGTATTTTTTATTTATTTCACATACTAATGGCCCAATTTAATGAGCCTAAGTAGGGGTGGGCACAGAATCAAGCAAGGGCAGCATCAGGACACATCAATGATAGAGCTGTAGAAAACTGTTCTACAGATGAACAATTCAGCACTGTTTGAGGCAACGCATTCCACTCAACGATTGTTCTTGGAAAAAATAATACTTAAAGCAATCATTTTTAGCATTGAAAGTCTTCAACAATCGTGATCGTGATTGGCGTCTACATCTTCCTGCGAAAGGCTGCAGGTATCGCGAAGAGTCTATTCTTAATCGCCCATGAACAGCCAGATACAAAAATTTCAAGCGGTGCTTCAAGCGACGCGAAGCCAATTTGTCCAAACGGGCCCTAGCATACAACTAACTGACTGAGTCCGTCCTCCTATACTTATTGAAAATAAATCGCAGAGCTTTCCTCTGGACAGCTTCTAATTTTGACACATTTGATACCGTGTAAGGGTCCCATATTACACACGCGTACTCCAACACAGACAGCACATATGCTTTGTATGCCCTTAATCTCGTATTGGCTGTGGCAAGTCTAATATGGCGTCTCAAATAATATAATTTACCTGTCACCTTTCTTACAATGTTGTCAATATGCATATTCCACTTGAGATCACCAGTCAAGGTGACACCAAGATACTTACAAGACTTTACATGCAACAAATTATAACCGTCAATGGAATACTGGAAAGTTTGCACTGTTTTTCTTCGCGTAACGTGCATATATGAACACTTTTTAAAGTTCAGTTCCATTTGCCAAGTCTTGCACCAGTCGTTGATCCTGGCAAGGCAATCATTCAAAAGGAATTGGTCCGATATTGACTTAATGTCAGTAAAGATTAAACAATCATCGGCAAAAAGACGAATCTGCACTGGAATATGCTTTGTAATATCGTTAATATATAACAAGAATAGCGATGGTCCCAGAACAGAACCCTGTGGTACGCCGGACATCACAGGGGCCAAACGAGAGTTAACGCTTCCTATTTGCACCAGTTGCTGCCTCCCATCGAGGTAATTAGTAATCCACGAAACTAACTTTTCATTATGAACAACAGTTCGGAACTTAAGAATGAGCTTATCACGTGGTACTTTATCGTATGACATATCGTATCGCATGACATATTTGACTGCAGCCCATTCTTATACACGAAAAGATTTATATAACATTTCTTATTACATTCTCTATGCCTATTTTCTTTTCTTTTTTTTTTCCTTCGAAAGCACACACTATCTGTTACTATGGTTTCGTACATTTTTCAGGACTTCCAATCAAGTATACCACCATGCGTTGTTTCGAATTCTCAGACTAGCTACGTCATCAATCAAACTACGGCAAAAAGAGTCGCGCACAAATTTCATGTTCCCGTGCGGTGGCATCTCACACGGAGATACGTTGGCAAATTAAAGTTCCTTCGACCACACGGCTGCCACTGCCGCCTGCGCCTTCATAACTGAACACATTTTCTTTTTATATAACCTGCTCATGTTGCGCATCTTCGTGGGTACTGTTACATTACCTTGATGACGATGTACTATACACCGTTGGTTGAACGTCAACGTATTGCTGTATCCTGTGTACCTCGCATGACCTGCTGTACGGTTGAATAAATCCAACCTGAAGAACAATTTAAAAACAATGACGCTAGAGCATGTGCTTCCCCCCCACCCCCCACCCCAAATTACCAGCATGACACGGAATGACAAAAACAACGCACTCAGAACAAACGGCCATTCAGAACGATGTTCTTCGTTTTCTTGATTTCTTGCAAAAGGGTGGAGCATGCTTTTTTGTGTCAGTTTGGATACATATTCAGCGTCCCAAAAGGCGTACGTGCCACTTTTCTGTGGAGCGATAACTGTGAAACAACATGATTGCGCCAGAAATTGAATGCGTGTATATTGTAATGCGCAGTGATGGACTCCTCGGGAAAGCTCCCGGAGGGTCTCCTGGAAGGTCGGCTGGCCTCTATCGGAGCGTACGACGAGTGCCTCGACCTGGTAGCCGAATACAAGGAGAAGAGACTCTACCAGGGAAAATACTGTACAGTCTACCTGTCGTCTGGTCACGACGTCCAGGAAGTATTCACCAACGAGACGGACGCCGCGGCCCACCTCACTACTCTGCTTCTGCACCCAGAGGTAATCATGTACAGTTTGTCACAATAATCTCGTTCGTGGACACAGGAATTCGGAACTCGGGTAATTAGTGGAGAAATGTCACAACAAATGAACATGGCTTAACAAATTTGATGGCGTATATACGCGGGCTATTTAGCTTGTTGGCGAACTCCATCTTTCTTGGAGTCCGAGTCTGGTCAGAGCAAACAAATATACGCACGAGACTCAAGGTTAGTCTCGTGTTCATGGTTGTTCATCCTGTGTGAGTTTGTTTTCCCTGCCCAGACTCACAGGCCTCAAGTGTGACGGTGGCGTTGGGGGGGGGGGGGGGGGGGGGCTTGGCGCGTTTCGTCCGATAGTCCATACGTGTATATTGTACAATTCAATTCAACTTGTACGAGAGTTTACCCATTATTTCACAAAAGCAAATACTACAGTCGAAGAAAACAAGGGTGAGAAAAGGTGATAACTGCTATAGTTACCACCTTGGTCAACATGGCGTCTGCTAAAGGGTGTAACACGGTGGCAAAAGCAATTATCATATGTCCAAATTGCTACAAAAAGCGTACGGCCCCCTCGCTCACCGACTCAGAAGTGGTAACCCTGTCATTCGTGGCAGAGAGTGAGGTAGCAGGTCGAACTTTGCAACCTTTTAGGCACAACATATGCGACAACTATTACCTCCTAAAGGGTGTAACTGATTCACGTTTTCTTTAAAGAGTGTACAAAGACAAGAGAAATAACTTTAAGGAGTGCATGGGGTGCAAAAAAAAAAAAAAGAGTGGAGAGCTCTACGTTCTTTCCACTTCACCAGGTGACAAAAACTGGACCGATATACAGCGAAATGTGTTTCAAACTAGAGGGAAATGGAAAATCAATATATGTCCGTTACAAACTCACGTACCATGGGCGGTTGCCGGCGCGACCTTTCACTATGAAGTAGCGGTAACGTTATAATGCTCAACCATGTTAAAACACAGCTTGAAACAACGTGGCACGTTCAAAGCCGGAAAATCAGACAAACGCTTGTCTCGGGGCAAACCACATATTTACTCCTAACAAACGGAGTCAGATATATTTTGTCATTTATTGATTTTCGCGTATGTACGAATGCGTACTGTGGCATCCGTGATAACCTAACCTCTAATACGAGTGCCATCGTCATTGTCGATTATCTCGTTGTCACTGTCGTCATTATGCAGAGACCTTCTTCTTTCTTTCTTTCGTTTACCATTCTTTTCCCCCTTGTTTTCTTTTTTTTTGGAATAGCAAGCCGGCTCCTTGCCTTGCTAATCTTTCGTTCCCTTTTTTTTGGAAATACACATATCCAACCCCCTTCAGCATGGTCTTCAGAATTTTCCACCATTGACTACATTAAAAAAAAAAACGACGAAAATGGGTTGCTGTGTTTGAGAACGTGTCGTTTTTACAATGCACCAGGTCACCTGCACCCTTGCACTTCTACCATTGACTAAATTGTCGCTCCATACTGGGGAAACCCCGAGACGAGGAAACACGGAGAAAAAGGGGACAGACACAACGCAGACAAACACAGCTTTCGCTTGTCCCATCCTACAGTTGGCAATACGACAAACACAGCATTATTTTATCAACTGATGCTAGATTTCATAGTCAGTATACTCAAGTATCTAGGTGAATTAGTTCCGTCCACTCACTGAACATTTAAAAACGGGGTTGAATGCTTCCTCTCATTATATGGAAATCATTATCCCGTTTACTCAGTTACTGAAGAATGATTGAAAATCCTGTTTGCCGCGTAGACTATAGACAGACGGTTCTGGGATCCAACGCTTATTAGGTATTCAAACAACTCCGGGAAAATATTACTTGTGCTTGAGGTTTACATGTCTGTGTAGTCCCTAAGTTGAACAGACTCTGTATAAAATAAACTTGCATTGTACGAGCATCCCCAGCAAGACAAGGTAATCTTCTGATAGTGAGAACCGCGGTGAACTGTAACAACTTGGTATACCGGGTTTCTTAGTTAAATCCCCGGGCTATAATTCGCGAATGGGTGCACCAATCGAACAACTTTCTTTTTTTACAAGTATCTCTCCGATACCACGTACAAGCCGTGCACAGTGTGAATGAGTGCGAGGGGTCCATTATTTAAATAAAAATTCAAATGCGTTTTGTGAAAACATGACTTCTAAAGCAGGGCGCCGTCGGCATTAAGATGGGTACTGCCCTTTTTGGGACCGTCGGTGGGCACATTTTAAAGAAATATCGGCCACCGAAGCGGGTCATTTGTTCCAGTAACTAATTGGTTTCGGTTTACAAATTTTTGTCGCGGCTATGGTAGCGGTGAAGCGCAAAAAAGGGGCGCTCTTCCACTCCCTTATCCACCAATGAATTGCGTGTTCATGAAAGAACTGATGTTCTGAGTCTGGAACAGCTGGCTACAGCTGGCTAACCTTTTCAGTGACTTTCATCTTTCATCATTGCGTGTTCTGGAGCTTACTTCGCTAAGGGAAGTGCTGAAGAAAAACTGGAAAGCATGTGATATCAAGACACTATGTGATTAACTGTGTTTCGTCCGTCTGATCATAAGAGAGAAAGCGCGCATGTCAGTCAGATAAGCCGGGTGGGGACCGGCGTAGTCTGTCTGACGCTGTTACTTTTTCTTCAGCACTCTCCGTTGCGAAGTAAGGTAAGAACACGTAATTCATTGGTGGATAATGGAATGGAAGAGCGTCCTTTTGGGGGGCTTCACCGCGACCAGCCGCGACAAAAATATGTAAATCGAAACCAATTAATTACTGCAACAAATTATCCGCTTCGGTGACAGATTTTTCCCTAAAAGGTGTTTAACTGAATGTCCCAAAAAGGGGTAGTACCCATTGTAATGCAGGACGGCGCCCTGCTTTAGAAGTTATGTTTTTCACGAAACTCATTTGAATTTTTATTTAAATAATGAGCGCCTCCCACACATTCGCACGGTGCGCAGCCTCTAGGTGGTATCTGGCAGATAGTTGTAAAAAAGAAAGTTCTTCGATTGGTTCACCCGTTCGCGAATTATTGAGCCCGGGGATTTAACTGAAACACCCTGCATAGCTGGGCAGCTGGCTTGTCGCCAATATGCAGATGGTACGTACCTAGTTCCACCAATGTAAACCTGGCTACTTCTTAACATGTGTGCACAAATTTCGGCCCTGTACCATATGAAGTTAGCCCAGGATGCGCCCGAGCCCATCCCGCCACACCTGCAGGCAGATCGCTTGGCAATAACACGCTATACAACATACGCTCAACATACCCTCGCCACATACGCTCGTGGTGTATTGTATTAAGTATCTGTTCCCCAACAAATGGCAATTCGTTACATACACGTTTCTTGTTATGCGGCGAGTAATCTGCACGAGCTGTCCTTTACGGTTCACATTCACGCTTTCTAAATATGAGTTTGCGTTGACTGCGTTGCGCATCCAAGTGCTTTTTTTCCCCTCTGTTGCTTCTAGTGTGATTGGTGATATTAGAACTATGGACATAAACGCCACCACTCTTGTATCAGGCCGAATTAAATAGAAAATTCTTAGCTACTGAAATTGCACCACAATGATTATTTTTTTAGATATACGTTCTAGGTGGTATAAGGTCCATCTGGGGGGGGGGGGTAAATAATATACATCCAGGGAGGTGTATGAAGTTACTAAACATTGCTTGAGGAAGGTATAGTAACCGCCTATACTTCAAAAGGCATGAACCCTGTTGTCACCGTAATATTAAGCAGACGCTGGCAGAGTTGGGAGACTCGATCTCACGTTAATGAATCAGGATGTGTAGGAGGCAGCTTCGCCTTGAAAAGGGTTAATCGCCCGTGTGCGATCATCTCTCGCTAGTTAGACCAAGGAGGGAACGACGCAGATATGAGCACTTTGCATAGCTTTAATGCGGCTGCGCTTCTCGCGCTCCTGGAAGGAAACGCAAACGGTGGCGAAGAAGTTCGATATTGAAGAGCCATGTGTTCCGGTTTAAAAGAGATGATAAAGACAGGTGCAATGTACGCCTCCAGTTTTTATTGCGTTAATATTTGAGTGATGCAACTTTTATCGTCAGTAGTCTTTGCGCTGTGTACGAATGTGCCCCACCTGTTAACTGGGACGAAAACTTCGGGGTTGTTGGTATCTGGAACGCATTCTCTGAGAGTTCAGGAATGATTTGTCGCTTTCAGCCATAATCATTTTTTTTTGCCTGTATTGTAATAGCGCATGTTATACAACATAATCTTGCTTTGCAGAGAATGACAAGGCTGGTGTACCGAGTCGCTCCAGAGAGCCGGAAGTTCCGCATGGGCATTTGTGTCCCGTCAGTGTGTTCCCAGGTCGACGTTCAGAACGTAGTTGCTCATGGTATGCCAATCTCTTTGCTCTCTTTTCTCGCATCACCCATTATTGTACTGATGCGGTGCTTTCGCTGGATGGCTGAGACGCTCTGCTCTTATCGTTACCGCGACGAACGCACCGCGAGTGCCATGAACGAGTCGGGTAGAGATCGAAATCCGGATCGGAATACCGAAGCATCTGTTTCTTATCTTCCGCTACCGCCGTGTGCAAACCAGACGGGTGAATACGCAATAGAAATTTTTCACTACGCTTCTACGCATTATCTGTGACACTGGCGGCGCCGAGGAGGGCTCCCTAAATATTCAATAGATGGCGCGAATATGGCGCCGTCAGTGCTTTGGCAAGCGCCGGTCATGTTTTGCTGGACAGCTGCTAGGATACGACAAGAGTGTGAAAAATGTTCATTGACAGACGGGCGGCTCGGTGAAACAGCGCATTACTCAGCTTCTTCGGGTTAGGAATACGTAAACAGAAACCAATCAATTGCTGAAGAAAAAAAATCACAAAGTGTAGACGCCTGTTTCTTTTCTCCCTTTTCTTCTATCGTGTTTTACGTACAGAGACAACTATGAGCGTAGGTGAAATGAACATCCCTGTACCCAACAACAGAGTCAGTAAATGAAGCGAGGAATCTTATGCGTGTACGGCTTGACTTTGGTTCGGTTTTATCGGAGGTACTGAAATCAGTCTTTATGAGCGTATTTCAACGTCACTCCCTCGTTTTCCTTCCTTCCAAGCTTCTTCAAAGTCACTTGGAGCCAAAACTCACGTGCAACGATGCGAAGTACGACAAGAAACGAAGGTGCTGGGCTTTCAAGGATTCCTCATGTAAGTTTACATTTAAGGTACCGCAAAGTAGCGGGCAGACAGTTTATGTTGACGGGAAGGTCTAACAGTTTGTCCGTTGTAAACTAAGCGCAACGAATCAGAGACATGACAGAGAGCTGCTACTATTTCCAGTTGAGGTAAACTGATGTAAAACGGCTCGGGGCGACGTCAGGTGGCAAATAATCCCCAATTCGTCAAACAACAATAATTCACCTTCCCGACTAACTCGGGGATTGTGATGGCTGGGTAACGGACACGTAGGTCAACTTATTTCGTTTTGAGCCAGTGTTGTCCGCATGCGACCTAATTTTCTGCGGTACTTGATGAGTCGTGAGGGTATTGTGAGTACTTCGACACCACGTTGTCCCTAATTTTCAATTTTAATTTTCTAAAAACTATGAGTCCAACTGGGATGAAAAGTGTGACTTAAGAGTACTGGGAACTCAGGCTATCGAATACATAACTACTGCTTTGCGGTAGCTTCCGGTGGTAACCTTACGTGTCAATCTGCTGCTACTTATCATTCACATGAAAAGTAACTACGTGCTGTCACGTAGTTCCCGCCATATCAACCTAACTTTGGTATCTTCCTCAGATTCTGCGTCTGCTTACTGCTCGCCCTTATTTTGGCCGCTACAGCTTTCGACCTCAAGTCAGACATCACGGCACAAAAGGCTTCCGAACAAGGTTTGTTCTTTGGGGTATAATAGTGACGCGCTATGTGCCTTATTAGGAATATACAGTGAAAACAGAATACGGTCATCTCGAAGAAACAGCTCTATTTCGGTGTCGCTATTATTCTCTACAAAGTAACGTGGACTCATAATTCAAACTGGACTGTTTTTTTTTTCTTTTCTGTACGCGTGTGTAACAGGATAGACAGACCTACCGAGAACTTTTATGATTAATTTTAAATAGAAAGAATTGTATACAAGACTCTCTGCCAGCCATTGTGCCGAATTATACGTGTATTGCTGATGGTTTGAGGTGACAGCGAGCTCACGCCATTTTGTGCGTTCACGTGACGACGGCCGCTCCCGCAGACATTGGTCATAAACCGAGTCATCATATGAATAAACACCATATGATATGCAGGAATCAAAACCTTGTGTGAAACACGGTAACTTAAAATAAGAATGATCGCAGACTGTTTATTGCGATGCGACAACGATAGTATGACATATACATCGATTATATTGTGGAAGTGAATATCACGAAGCGTTTCGGTGACAAAACATTTGATGTCACGAAACGAAAACTTAGTTTCGTCGTTTGTTCACGACATATTCTGCTGCAGGTGGCGTCCGGCTGTGGATCGGAGCGTTCTCGCTGACACGTAATCTTCGCACGCTGACTGTTCCCGAAGACCCAGATGTGGCCGCGGCACAAGGAGTCAAGGCGATCAGCATGGCGTGGCTCATCTTCGGACACACCTATTTCCTCGCAGAGAACACGCACATGTTCAGTGGGTTATATGGCTTTTTTAAATATTAAAATGGAGTACGCTACGCAGTGATTTCTTGACATTTTTCGGGTGTAAATGTTTCGTCCAGTGGTCTACTTCTTTCCTTTGTATTGCCCTGTCACATGGGCAGTACAGGATCAGGTAGTTGATTATGCGCGTCAACCTATCAAGTATTGGCTGACCTTTCTTAACACTTCAATAAATAAAATAAAAAAACTGTCACTTAGCGCTGGATCCAATGCTCTTAGAGACGTTGACACAAGGTGTCCATATGGATTCTATCCATACCAGGTCATGAACTCCGAACTCTTCGATGAGTGCTGCATGTTTCTCCTGCAACATCTACATAAAATACCTTCACATGTAGTTTAAGATTGCAATTCAACCGCAGGTGGACTCCTCAGGGCCTACGACAACATGGCGGGGGACCTGTTCTTTTCACCCTTCATCAATTACACCCTGGCTGTCACCACCTTCTTCCTAATCAGGTTTTTGCATCTTGAGCTTTCTCCTCTCACCAACTTGTGACAACAGCGCGCGTTTACATGAATGCGATAAAAGACGACCGCACGAGGGAAGTCGATTTCTACTCTGAATGCAAACCGGCATATATCGACTCCGCGTATATCGTAGAAGTCGACACAGTGAGGACAAATCGCTAGGACTTCAGTCGGCAGTTGTCGACTGAAACCAGGCAAGCAATTTACCAGCAGCTTCGGATATGTTTCAGTAGAGTGTTCTAAGACCTTGGGACTCCAGGTCGGCTGGCATGTAAGACCGCACCATTCGACATTGACGATTACTCGAGTGGGACTTTCGGTCTACATATCGGTCCTTGTAGACATTGTTATTATATTTCGTGGTCCAAACTGAACTAAAAGTGAAACGGAAGGGAGGGTCGATGAAAGGGATAAAAATTAGGAAATCAGTAAATGAATACTAAAATAATCGTCCAAAGTGTAAACGTGTGAAATTACGTCGGAATCTTCGCCATCATGCGAGGAAAGAAATTATTCCCGCTATAGGTTCGTCTGGATGGTTGAGGTCATGCGCTTCTTGCATTGGTTGTTCGGGACGTTGTAGATAGGATATGCGCTCTTTTCGATATATGTCTCCCTTTCGTAAATATACCCAGGAGCTTGAAGGGGCAATACTGTGCAAACATTGCTCCTCGCGGAATGAAAAGTATCGTTACCTTGACATCAACACAAACGAACACATTGGTTACGTCGTTCGTAATTTATGAGGGAGAGAAATTACCCTTTCCCTCAACTTCGGAAGAAGGCGCACTTATGTGAATTCCGTTCCTTTTGTATTGCGGTTAAATGTAGGCGCATCTTTCATTCCGCGAGGACCAATTTTTGTCCGTTTTTAATGTCCGTTTAAATTTAAAATTTTCGGTAGTTCCGTTAATGGCCAGGAAGTCATTTTACTGAAACTCGTTTAAGCAGACTACTGCGTCCGACATTAATTAACCAATCCTCAGTGAAGTTTCCAATGAATATTTAGCTTTCAGAAAATTTTCGCTGTAGTGCCACGTTTGAGCGCGTAACCATCTGCTGCCCCAACGTTTAAACGTACACTCTAAAAACAGAACTTCACCGCATAGCACGTAGTGCGCCAATCATTGTCGCGAACGATAGGGTTATCGCTTTTGATTCGAGGAGAAGCGGAGGCGTACGCCCTTTTGTGGCAATTACCGTAGACCCAAATTGCCACAAAACGGCGTACGCCCCCCTCTCTCTCTCCTCGAATCAGAAGTGATAACCCTATGATTCGTGGCAGTGGTTGGCACACAGCGTACTATGCGGGGAAGCTCTGTCTTTTGAGTGTACGTGTTATTATTCAGCGACAGAGTCCTACTCAACATGTAATGAATACGGAAGAAAATGGTTCATGAGCAAACATGGCGAATTCCGTTGGTTGTTTTCCTGCAGCGTAGTGTAGAGTGTCGGTTTAGTTTCCGTATTCGCTCCGAGATCGAACAGTGTCGGCGCGCTGCGGAGAAACGACGAACTACCGTAGTGTGGGCGCATCGTCTATCTTTTACACGTTTACTCAGCGTTTAGTGCAGTAGTCTAGAGCATTGGGGAACCGAAGAGTATCGTACCAGTGATCTTCCGCTGAATACACACTATAATTACTGAAAAGAACCATCAACCCTGGACATCGGCCCACGTGTATCTACACTAGAAAGGGTGACAGTGTCGCCC
Source organism: Ornithodoros turicata (assembly GCF_037126465.1). Lineage (NCBI taxonomy): Eukaryota > Metazoa > Arthropoda > Arachnida > Ixodida > Argasidae > Ornithodoros > Ornithodoros turicata. The sequence continues at coordinate 449,066 of NW_026999405.1, forward strand.
CCTATACTTCGATCTCGCAGCGAATAGAAAGGAGTGAAGGGAACGAATGACATAAGACGAATCGTTCAAAGCGTCATCTGGAACTAAGGCTTTATGTAATGTGCCATTGAACAGCACTATTTAGACTAGATTAGATCGGAAAAGAAAACACGAGCTTGTTAGTCTCGACAGGGTCAAGTGTAGCCAATCGAAAACTCCTAGTCTGGGAACATGTGCTTGAACAACAAACAACGAGCTTTGTGGAAGCTCAGACAGACAAAACTGGGAAACAGGATACATGAATGGGAGCTCAACACCTTGAAAATGAATGAACAACTTAACACAGATTGGAAGAGAGTAAATGTGAGAACATGATCTGGGGGGGGGGGAGGGAGGAGGGGGATTAGAGAGAGCTTATGGTCTGTTCTTGCGCGGGGGCAGTAATTATGATAAGGCAGCAGGATATCTGTAACATCACGTGACTTTAAATGCAGAATGTTTACTACAATGTACGGGCTTTTTCACACTGCTGCGTTTACCGTTGCGTGTTACGTGCGATGACAGCGAATCGTAGCAACGGGACATCCTTCCATTAGGAACGAAGGTACACGTAAGACGCTGTACGCAGCCGTAAACGCAGTAATGTGTATCAGCCTTTAAGCATGGTTCACACTAGTACGTTCTGCTGCGTGCGGGCGCCTGCGTGCGTATGCGTGTATTGTTAGCAACCCGTTCCGCTGTTCACATACCTGCGTCCGAATGCGTGCATCACCAAACCGTAAGCCAATGAGCGCCGAGCGGGATTTCCACTCCGGTGGCCGCCATGTTGAAAACAGTCTCGCAGAGAGAAACCTTATGCGCACGCTCGGAAGGCGGCCTCGCGATTCGTTCTCCGCTTGCGGGCTGCTGCGTGCGTCGGAAAAAGTTGAGCTCGGGCGAACTCCTTGCGTTCTGGTGCGAGAGGTCGCGCACGTATCTGTTGCCACGGTAACCAGTGCCCGCACGCATCCGCACGCAGCAGAACGCACTAGTGTGAACCATGCTTTATACACCTGTTTTGACGCAGTGCACCAAAGTCGATCAGTTATAGCTGTCGTTTTTTCTCTCTTCAGTGGACTCTTCATAGCATACAGAAATCCCCCTTCAACTGATGCACTTACTGTGAAGGCTTGCTGGCGATTCGTTGTGCAGAGATACTTCAGGTAAGATACGCCGTTCCACAGAGCACATACGTCTAACACGTTTCCCCAGTCCAGCTTGGTTACGTGTTTCATTTGCTTGGCGATATCCCACAGTCAGCATGGGTAGCTGTGGTGTTCCGCATCTCTCATCTCTCACATTTGAACACATTGTGTACCGCACCTCCAGCGGTGAGGAGGAAATGGACCCGATGTCGTCATCATCGCCATCTATTATAGCTGTTGCTGATATAGACCTTGGCGTTTCAGGTCGTCAGAAATACGGGGTTATAGTCTAGCGAGCGTTACCCATTTCGATCGCATTGCAAAATAGAAGACGGCGTTGCGCCAACTCTAAACTTTGCAGACTGATAGTCATTTGTCTTAAGTTTTAATGAAATTTATTGTAAGCGCTAGATTCTCGTCTTAGGTGTTGTGCGGCGCCCTACACCCGTATGATGAAATGCAGTGACGAACGAGCAATGTACCAGAAATTTCGATAAGCAAATGTACCCTTCACTTGTCAAGCCCTCGAGTCCTAAGGAGCAAAGAAGTGGCATTTGTGCCGCGCTTTGGTCATCCCCATGTACACGGCACTTTGTCTAACAATACAGAAACTGAAATACCAAGGTATCAGGAGGACACAACCCGTTTTACAGTGATGAAGAGTTCGTCCGTTTGTTTGCGTAAACTTTACGCAAGATTGTTTCAGACAGACTATGAACATGGAACTCTCCTCTCTTTATTATTGATTTTTTTTATTAGTTAGTCTCAGTCCTCATTTCTGTGCAGGATGACTGCGCCCTTTCTGGCAGTACTGTCCCTTCTGCTATTGTTACCATTAATGACCAATGGACCATTCTGGGAAGATTACGCTGGTGCAGAGATCCGAAGATGTTCTTCCGTTTGGTGGACGAATCTGTTCTTCATCAGCAATTTCTGGACTGCCGACCAAATGGTATTTCCCGTAAAACTTCCCATTTAAAAAAAAAAGGAAAAGAAACGGAAAATATCATTTTAAAAAGTAAACACACACGAAAAAAAGAAAAAGAAAACAGTGTCGGTCATCCTGCCTCTGCCTCACTTTGAAATCGTCAATTCCTCCCTCCCCCCTTTTTTTTTTGTTATAGTCGTGGCGATGCCCACTTAAGTGCGGCCAACAACGGCAAGCTACCTCGACCCCCCCCCCCCCAACACACACACACCGCATGAGTTTCGTTATTTGCCCTGCCGTCTTTCCGTTTATCTGGGATAACCTGGAATGACTTATCGCAACCCCTTTAAAGAATGATTTATCCCAACCCCCTGCACCCAAAATACCCCTCAAATGTGTGTGCGGACACCCCCTAATTTTTTACCTGTTCATCCCATAGAGGCGCACTTGCTATGTCGGCTTCAGACACATGTCATCTCGGTAATGATACGTTTGGCATAACTCTGATAATGACATCCCAAATTTCTGCAACACCCCGTGCAAAGGATTCTGGATGAACTACTGGTAACAGATGTTTTTGTCAACTCATGTGGAGTCTCTTTACCAGGGAGTGTTTAGAAAAGCTAGCTCGGGACGCCGTCCACACACCTTTGTGCAAGTGCTTTATGTGCCGCTCGCAAAACGACATATATTACATTTCACCACATGACCAATGCTGCACGAAACAATCATCTTATGTATTGTTTTATATATTTGTTTCAGTGCCTTTTTGTCACGTGGTACGGCTCGACCGTCTTCCAGTTTCTCATTCTGGGCCTTCTTCTACTTCTACTGTTCCAGAGGTAAAGTACGAGATATCCTTCCAACTGAAGCTACTCAAACTTGGATTGTCTTATACATGACTAACACAAATAGATAAAAATGCCCTCTATAACGAGCATGGAACGAATTGGAAAGCCCAAGGGCTACCATATAACAGCTTCCAACTTAAAGAATGGCAGTTGATGAAGATAATTTAATAATAATTGGGGTTTACGTCGCAAGACAACTAGTTGATGAAGAGATCGCAGCAGTGGGATTCGCAGACGCACACACCAACTACATGGCGAGCAGCCGCAACGAACGGTGTCGGCAGAGAGGTCACTAGAGGTCACGGGTGTCCCACTTTTCAACGCCCTTCAAGTTGTCGCTTCTCAATCACTGGACGGCAGTGACAAACCAATCAAATCTATGAAGAAGACAAGGGTCCGTGGTGGACATACAGTTAATATAGGAAGACTCTAGAGAACGTACTTGGCGCGCCGTCAATGGGATTCTCCTATCCCCGAGCGTGACCGCCCGAGCGTAGCCATCCGTTGGTCATGGACAGTGTTAGTGGACGAATTTCGGCCCCCTAACTACAGCGGAGCTGCTCCGTTTGTTGCCAACCCTGTGCAGTCACGTGGGATGACAAACAGGGGAACGAACCGATGGAGGCGACGGCGTCCACCGTAGGAAGCGGGGCCAGTCGTGTAATTGCGTTGGGTACGCACGAATCTTCAGCATACGTGCAGAATTGAGTAGTGCTATCGGAATCACGAGGTAAACATTGCCATAGCAAACGTGAATAATATTTCATCTATGAGATTAGCTGCGACACCGCCAACCCTTTGCTTTCCACCGACACTGATGAAGATGTTTACCGCCTATGGGGCCATTCCATCGTGACATCACCGCTCGCCTTCCGGTTTCGGTTACATACATCTCTATGGGAGCCCCCAACGCATAGTTTCGGGATACTTGGAGAGGTGTGGTGGTAGCGCGCCGGAGTGGCCCCCAAGGTGGCGTGTGCAAGGCGGCCTCATTGGGCAATTCAGGTAACGTGACCCTCGCCCGGCTGCAAAGAAACTACAGCTCGCCTCCTATCCCCACGTCACTTGCCCCGCGCTTCTCTCTCCTATCGAAGAGCGTTCGGGCGCCTCCTTTTCTTCTGGCCTGCATGACAACAAACGATCACCTCGCCAGTGCGCGCGGAAGTCTTGCTTATCCCGTTCGCGTCCATAATTTTCGAAAGTACGATGTACGTCAGTGTCGCCGCCCTCGCCGTTCGCCGGCGTCCACTTGACTGTGTGAACGCAGCTTCGCACACTTGTAGTGAGCGGAAATGTTTAATTGAAGTGTGCAACTAGACGTTGTAGTACCACTACAAACTAAGAAATGATATTTATTTAATGTATTTTTTGTAGTATAAATCAACGACGATCAAATAAGCTGTACAGGAAACATGGATGCCGACAGTGAACGCTCTGCGCTTTGGCATTTTATAAAAGAAGTCTCAAAACCCCATAGTGTCGGATTTCTCCAAGACTAGGTGACGTTATTTGGGGGTTTGGCGTCTCCCAGCAGCTGTGCACGTTCCTTCCTGACGTGAGGAGAGGAGGAAGTCGACCTTTGAGGAGGAATGTTGACGCGTACGCTAGATTGAGCGACTTGTGACGTCATCCTTCTCAAAACTAGAAGCTAATCCTATTATATACGTGTAGGCGAACTTGTGGATGAACTCGACAATCAAGAAAGCTATGAGCGAAGATACAGACAGGAACGACACAAACCTTATTCTACTTCCACAAAATGCTGCAAAAATTGCTGTATGTCAGTTCTTGGGCGAACTTTCGTTTTAGACCGACGTGGAGGGTTTATACCGGCGCCTACCGAAGGACACTGACCCGAATAGGGAGCAGACTTATACGAGCATGCCGATTCCACTTTTTTACTTATTGTTGTGTCAGTTATGAGAAGGAGAAGATTTGGAAGGATGTAGACTTCAACGCAGTTGGCTCTGAGAAACCTGGGTACCCATTGGTAATCGAGGCGTCCTTTCTCTCCTTTCTTTGCAGAAATATGAAACTGGGATTTGTCGGAGCAGTGATATTGGTTGCAGCCGGCGCAATTGTCACAGGGGTCGTGACTTTCGCCAAAAATCTGCCCCCGGGAATGTTATTCGAGCCAAACTACAAGTAAGCTTTAGTTGTTTGTTTATATATTTATTCCTGTCCACTAAGAGCCACATGCCTAGGAAGTGGATCACTACAAAGTACAAAACATGTATTAACGGTGCTACAGCATGGGAGAAAAGTTTACGGAACAACAGAGTGTCGCATTTCTCCGTTGTAGCGAAGCTCTTCACTGTTAAAACAGAACTTCAGCACATAGCACGCGCCTAGCCAACCATCATTCCGAACGATATCATTCTGTGCATTGATTTGTTGAAAATCGGAGGAGGCGCCTATCTGAGGCACATTATGCATGTCCCAGATAGGCGCCTCCCCTTGTGTAGCAGCAGAGAGGAGCGGACACAGATATACTTCCTCCTCTTCCTTCCCCTGTCTTCCCCTTTTCTTTGCTTCTTTTCCTCTTCTTTTCTTTCCCCTTTTCTCCTTTTTCCTTCTCCTTTTCTTTTCTTCCATTTTCCTTTTTTTTTGTAATAGCAAGCCTACCTCCGTTTGGCTGACCTTTCCTTTTTTCTTAATAAACATATCCCCCCCCCCTACACACACAGATATACTGAGAGATGGGTAGAATAGCTGTTTCATATCCGATCTCTTCCTGATAGGTAGCAGGGGGTCGTATCGACGAAGAGATACGCCAGTGTCGTGTTCAGTAAACTTTTGTCTCAAGCTGTTGTACATCGAAGATACACTGTAATATTGATACGGACAGCGCAGCGTGGCGATGGCAATGATGTAATGGACAGCATGCGAATGCGCGTGACATGAGTCGCGCGACATGAGTTATCGTTGTGGTCGTCACAATATACATTCTAATTAATTGAAACGTCTGAGAGTGAACAAGTGAAAGAATGAGAGTCACATAAAAATGTCCACTTCCCTCTACACTTGAAGTCATTATAAAGGCACTGCATCTGGACTAGGGATGGGATACGTGAAGATAAATCTAGAGAGTATGAGGAGAATGTAGAAGAACATTTAGAACGAGTAGATGGAACATGAAGGCTAACAGAAAACAGCTTCAACAATGTCACGTATAATCTTACGACAGAATGTACTGTACGTAAATACCGAAGCTCGCTTAGGGATAGCATACCAATTATTGAGCTAGGAGATGGTAATATTCATAATACCCCAAACCTATCATTAGAAATGCAATTCCGCACAACGGAGACAAACTCCAACTTACTACGTAGTACGTACAGGCTCCAACACAAACAAATTAGAGACTTAACGCGAGAGAAGTTTCGAGAGACAAGATTTATAAGCCCTATAGCGTCCTCATACAAGTGCGGCAAAGATAAGAAACATGCTGATCAAATTTGAGTCCCTTATCAAGCATCACACTGAGCTCACGTACTGCCTCTACTCGATGTATCAGTCCCACTAAGCAGTAAATAGTCATATAACAATGTTGTCCGCTTTCTTCCCAAAGATAGAACTTTAGTTTTTGAGACATTCAAGGAGAGTTAACTTAATTTGCTCCACTCATCAATTGGGGCGATGTCCCCCTACAGTGAGATACAGTTGGATACACGGCCCGAAAATTCTTGACATCATCAGCGTATAGTAATATTTCACTCTGTTTTACAACATTAACATTATCGTTGATAAAGGTAAGGAGTATGACCAAGTTTAGAGTTACCGTAGAGCAGTACAGGTGAAATATTACATGCATAATATTACGACACAATTTTCGTGCCCGCTGCACTAGACTGTAGACTAGATGTAGATAGATTGTAGAATTTTCGGGCGACATTGTGTCACCAGCACAGGTCGTCGAGTAAGGCGCAGAAAACTACATTGCATGCTGACAACACTGCTTCTAAAATGAAAGGGGTTAATTACGTAGCCATCAGGACCAGCAAGTAAGTCGCCGTCGAACTGTCTGATTATCTGGTACCTGACGTCGCCACGAACCGTTTTACCATAATTTCGATTGGAAATTCAAAATATTAGGCAATCTCGGTCACGTTTCTGACTCTTTGCGCGAGGTTTACAAGCAACAAGTTGTTAAGCTAAGCCGTCAACTTAAACTGCCTGTCTGCTTTTTTACGGCTTTTATACTCCTGACACAGGGGCGCGTTTAAACTACTTTACACAAAGGGACACCTAGCAAAAACGCGTTGCGTGACGTGACACACGGCAAAGGAGAATCTCCTTTTACGAGGCGGTCCTTTTGGGAAACTGAGATCGGCTATCTCCTTTTCATCTGTAAAGGCGTATGGCGTTGCCTGGAACAAAGAGCGATACGACAATAATGCTCTCGAACGAAGGCTACACCGTGTTTTCATTTTTCAAGCACTCCCAGTCTGCGTGCAGATATTGCAATTGTAGTACGTATTTTGAATTCATTCAGTCAATCAATCAGTTTATTTTCATTCGTTCATATAACACATTCATACAAATAATATACAGCCGAAGGAACCACCGGGAAAATCCAGGAAAATTCCATTGGTCATATTATTATGTTTGCTGTTACTATGTCGTACGTATAGACTGGTTCTAATGGAAATATCTAGCGCGACATCTCCGGATATATTTTTCAAACGAAACACCAAAAGGAATTCGCTCTTGCCGTGTGTCACGGGCACGAACTCCTTTTGCGAAGGTGTCCTTTCCAGCTGGAAAGGACCCCTAACGGAAAGGAGTTCATACGTGTCCGTGTCTCAGAGGTATTAGTATGATTGAAGCTCAGTCATTTTCACTGACTGGTATCATTATACACACCAAGGCTCTAGCCGCCAGAAATGATAGGATGAAATTCATGCTTTCAATTCCAGGGAGGTTCAAAGGGTTTCAACGTGGATATACCACAAGCCGTATGCCCATATTGGCGCCTTCTGTGTTGGAATCATTCTGGGACAAGTGTTACGAGAATCGAACAAAAGTAGACTGTCGACGGTAAGCCTGATATACCGGTGCCACATGTGATGGAAACTTGTAGAATATTTGGATGGGCCACATAATTTAGAGAAACTGATAGAGACAGAAAGCGTCCCATGGTACGCCATAGGTGCTGTACAGTTGACGCTGACAGTGCCTACCACGTAACAGTACCAATGTTTTTCCTGCGATAGCTGGCTCAAGTTCTCGGCTGGGTGGCATGTTTGACAACTTCCACAGTCGTCCTGCACTGCGGATACACGTGGAATCTAACCAGGGCTGGTGCAGCAGCTGCAGGGATCTACGCTGCTCTCCACAGGACATTCTGGGCACTAGCAGTAGGATGGCTGCTGTACGCATGCGCTACAAAGCACGCATGTAAGGCACATAGTACTATGTCACGAGCCGGTATTCCTTTTTATTTTGCTGCTATCGCGGCATTAATTGTAATGTTGTTCGATGATCCTATTATTATGGGGTAATTTTGTTCGGATATAGACTAGGTAAAGTTAAGGCTACGGCTCATGGTACATGATAGTAAAAGGGAGGTAACGCTTAATACTGGTGTTGGTGGTGGTGCATAGGCACTTACGGTGATTGTCACAAATAGCCGTACGCCTTTCTACAAATTGGGAGCGACATCATCCTGTGCAATGGATGGCTTGAAGCATGTTTTGCAGTGAAGTTCCGTCTTAGAGCGCATGATTAACCTACGACACTTCTCTGCCATTGTCAAGAAAGTCAAATTCCCTATTAAATGAACAAGTTTCGACGAAATGAAATGAATGAAAATGAGGATTACCAAAATTCCTGTTTAGTCTACGAGCTTCAGAGCCTACACCCCTGAAACAGAATTACGGCAGATGATACGCTGAGGGCAAGCCATAGAACGGTACCGTTACGGCTCATGGTTCGCTGAATACCCGGGGCATGCGCTCTTTCGTGGCGATCAAGATCGCTTCATCAATATCACGGAAAGACGTACGACGCACGCTATCAACAAATTAGGGGTCCCAAGGCAGTCTCCGTGACCCCGACCACCTGTTCCAAGTATTTATATAGATAGGTTGATTAGATTGTTCACTGCTGATAAAGGATTTACACGTACAAATAAATAATTGGATCTGCATCAGTACCGGGATAAATACTGAATCTGGATAACAAGTATTCTAATAACCGAGTGCGAATCTCCTGAATGTAATTCATGATTCTTTGCTGCTTTGGAAGTTATACGTATGCAATGCAGCCCAATCATACCAGTCACCAAGTCATATATCGCTCCCTAAGGCGGCAGCAACGGAACTGTGTTGTGGGAAACTGCATAATCGCTGTCCGCATAAAGAATCTTGGATGAAATATAAAATTGTGAATATGCGTATTCGTAAACGGAACCTACAGCTCTCCTTCAAACATCGAACGTAACCGAATAACGAGCTCAGAACCAACTGTCATTAAGTGTATGACGTCGTATTCATTCCTCATATGTTGACAACAGGAACCGACCGCCTTTTTCGTAGCGATTTCGTGGCACTGTTAAAAACCTCCGCATAATTCTTCACCGCATAACACGCTGCGCGCCAACCATTGCCACGAATGACAACAACAGGAATATCGCTTCTGAATCGAAGAGAGAAGGGGGCGTACGCCGCCTTCTCTCTTCGAATCGGAAGTCATATCCCAGATATTCGCGGCAATACTTGCTGCGCAGCGTGTATTTGGTAAAGTTCGGTTTTCGGAGTGTAGTTGTCAGAAAAAGTCGTACGCTCCGCTCTCTCCTCGTGTCAGAAGCGGTAATTGTATCATGCAGAACAGTGCTCGTTATGGGGTGAAGTTCTCTTCTCAGTGTGTACCATGACTTGAAAGAATGCTAGAAGGTGTAGATCACGTTGGTTGAAAGTCATCGTGGTAAAAACTTACAAAGATGACCGCTGCCCGTCTACGTATCTCCACTGCGTCTTATACTCTCGTACTATATAACATAAAAGAGGCATAAGAGAGGGAATTCAATACACGCATTACTTTTGACGCTACGTTTCTGAATATTTCTGGACGGCACAGCAGTTCATGCTTACACGTCGCTTGGTTTTAGGGCTCCTAAACAGCTGCCTGTCTTGGAGACCCCTTCAAGCTGTTGGCCGACTCAGTTACACAATGCTTCTTCTTCATCCACTGGTCATCATCTCGCAGAAAGCTCAGAACAGGCACATCACATTCTTTTCACACTATGATATGGTAAGTGAGCATTTCAGGTGTGCATACGTCTATGGCAAATGCTCCTGCCATGAGGACGAGTAAGTGCGACTCCCAGTGCAGCTCACCCCCACTTTATTACAGTCCATCACTGTGGATCGACACAGTTCAGTTATTAGTCAGCGCTTAAATGTATGTCCACATCACTTGAACGGTACAGTGTAGAGGAGGTTGTCTTCCTCCACACGATTCTTGACCACCGATAATGGAAATGTCCCAACGGGCCAGTGCGGGAGCGCGTCGCAACAGGGTCGATTCGTCGTCGTCCACAGGTCGCCACATCACTCCCCCCCCGTAGTTGCGGAACGGTGCTTGCGGTTGAGGTCCGCGTCGATACCAAGACGGGAGGAGTGTCGACGGCACATAGACGAGGGACAGCTTGGCGAACGGCTTGAGTTCGTGGTAGCCGGCGCGTCAGCAGCGGGTCGACGGGGGCTGGTGGTGTAGTGCGCTGTGCATTGTGCTGACGCGTCACCAAGCGTCGTGTCAGGTGATAACAGGAAGATGGGATCATCATAAGCAGAGATAGGACGAATCCAGAATTTTGCGAATCCGAATCTGAATCCGAATCCAAGGAAGGTTCTGCGAATCCACGAATCTTTCGAATCCTTTCTTTAAAAAGAGTTCAGAAAGAGACGAAAAAAAAAGCTTCTACTGGAGAGCGTTCAGAAAAAAAGAAGATAGTTCAGTTTCGGGAGAATGTATACCCATATAGTTCTTAATTTATTTAACATATTGCTCATCGACTACAAGAAATACATAAGTGCTCGAGTCTGAATTATTTCCATAAAGCTAAAGCAACAATCAAAAGCAAAACCACATTACTTTTAAACTTGTAATGTAACAGTTCCTGCCTGAACTCTTACAGTCGAGAGCAATGTAAACAAAGAAACAAGACAACACCTGTCGGTCAATGAGGCTTTTAGCGGACTCCAGAGGCGCCAATTCGAAAAAGAAACGAGCAAACACGGTCGGTGGATTTTTAAATATACCATTCGCTTTTTGGGCACTGGGATTCGGATTCCCGAATCTCGAATCCCTGCCTAGGATATGTGGATTCGAGGATTCGCGGATTCGGTTGGCACATCCCTAATCATAAGGCATTTCCGAGAGCGTCTTCCGGAAAGCCTTGCCGAGTTGACGCATGTGCGGTGCCAGGGCGTAAGGACAGCGACGTACAGAGACCGGTAGCGGAGCGTGTTGCTCATTGAACAGCCGCTGGTGATGCCGGGGTGTACCATCATGATGTAGGTGCGCGTCCTAAGAGTGTGGGACCACGGCGAACTGCGACCGGTACGGGGCTTCAAAGCCGAAGGGTGCCTTGTAGGATGAGAGCGTATACCTCCCATTACGAGTCCCCGGTGGAGAGACGTGCTCGGTGGCTCACGAGGCGGCCCTATAGCTCCATCCTCTCTGCTTCCTGAGCAGGTGTGCGTATCCCGATGCCTGGTGACGGTGGTCCTTACGAAATTTGGGATGGGAGAGAGCCAATTATTCACCGAACTGTGGTGTTCGTAGTTCGGGTCACCAACTGTAGAGGAGGTGGTGTTCCTCCACACGAGTCCTGACCGGAGATGAGGGAAATGTTCCACAGGGCAGAAAACATTAATAAGCGCTGCGTATACATCGCCCTAACTGTCGCGTTTGCTAACAACTGTGATCAAGTTCGAGCTTGTAAAGTGCGCACACAGTCTATTCTTAACAGTGAACATGTTTTACATCCATAACTTAAAAACCCGAGACTAGGGGACAAAAAAACGACAAACACAGACAAGATCTGTCTTTTTTGTCCCCTAGTCTCGGGTTTTTAAGTTATGGATCTATACCACCAGCTCGCTTGCTACCTCTCTATCCTCTCGTTATGTTTTACATTACCATGTCCTTTCGTTTAAGGGATGAACGTGGCTCCAACAAAGGTTAGCTCAGAACAGAGGGTCCCGACTTTTCGGAGCCAACTTGGCTCCTTCTTCAGGGTTGACGGTGCCCAGGGTGCAGCAGGCTTTATAACCGACGGTTCATTGTTTTGGAGTTCGCGTGACATAGTACGTTGACGTATATGCTTGAGTATATACGCTTGAGTATATACTCGTATACGCTGTATAAGCTACTACTATATACTGTATACGCTTGAGTATATATGCTTGAGTCCCCAAGGACCGGTTCAGGTTTCCAGGGGTCGATTGGATAGGCCACCACTGAACTAGGTGCCTTCACGCGAGATCACTTTCAAGGTTGGTGCCCAGCTTATCGACTATATGAGAGTGATTTCGCGAGAACGCTCCTAGTTGAGCCCGTCGGTTATGAACCGTCGGGTATAAAGCCTGCTGCACCATGGCCGCCGTCATCCCTGAAGAAGGAGTAAAGTTGGCTCCGAAACATCGGGACCCTCTGTTCTGAGCTAACCTTGGTTGGAGCCACGTTCATCCTTTTATGCCTTACCCAACCAGGCACAGTTGGGCCGAATATGTTCATGTCCGTGCGTGCAATACGTCGAGTAGTCTCAGCCAAGCAAAGTACTTACGCTGCTCGCTTATCTTTGCTGCCACTGTGCTCAAAATCAGACGGGTTCAACATGGCTTCAAGTGACGACAACATTCTGAAATCTGATAAACTGGCCGATATCTGGGTCGAGAAACAGTACAACACACAGAGACACACATCATAACACACGAGTAAGCCCGCTGCACCCAACTTTTTCAACAAAACATGACATCATCAAGCCTGCATAATGTAAAACCCTAAGACTAGGGAACACGAAAGGACAGACACAACACGAAGTCTCAAACTGTGAGACTTCGTGTTGTGTCTGTCCTTTCGTCTTCCCTAGTCTCGGGGTTTTACATAATGGATCATCTTCACCGGCTTGCCTGCTACCTAGCCATTTCTTCATCATCATCAAGCCGTCAATTCGCAGCTGCACACAGTTCAACTAAGATGAAGACGTAGGACGAAGGTGCGCAAGCGAGAAGGTACGAACTGCCGTTTTGAATCTCAGTCACGTGATACTGGCAAATCAACCGGAGCATGTTACAGGGGCCTGACCTGTGGGAGCCTCTCTTTAGCTCTGCGCGCAGTGATATTCTGTTTCCGACCGCGATTGTGAGTAACTGTGGGTGACTGGTGCCGACAGAACTGAGTGGCTAGTGCGGCAGGGCGCCGCAGCGAAGTCGATTCGTCGTCGTCGTCGTCGCCGTCTACAGGTCGCCACAACAGCACTTACTCGACTTCAACATACTTTTTTTTTTCCTTTCTTGCAGATACACCTTTTCCTGGCACATTATGCGCTGACTGCCATGCTTTCCTTCGGTGTGTACCTGTGCGTCGACAGACCCTTTGCTGAACTGGGAAAACTCCTCGTCGCAAGCAAGTTCCATGGGCCTTCTTCCCTCAAGGTCTATGGCCAGAATGTTAGTTCCTTTGTCGCAGCACTCACCAAGAGGAAGAGACCACTAAACACAACTACACAACAAGAGCGTACCAATGACGTCGGAACCAGGAAGACGGATTCCGCCCCAGTGTGAGGGGAGCACCAGTGTGTCAACGAGATGGACCATATGCATGCTGCGTATCGCGCCATACACAGAAAAAGAAAAGTGTTCGAGTCGGTTATAGATAACGAGATATGCTCTCGTTCATATCGTCATTTCTTGTCATAAGTGAGACGCAAGTTCGTCTTTCTATTATAGTAACGCTTTGAGAATGTCAAAGGTCATCGATAAAATAACTTTTTTGTACAGCCTGTAATGACATTCTGCCAGTGCCATTATTGTATTTGTCAGTGTGTGTGTGTATGTCTTTCGTGGAAATATGATGGTGAAAGCGCGCGAGGAAAAAGCGGCTGCGATGGCTTTCACGGATACCGACAGGTGAGAAGACCACAGAAGACATAACATCCAGGCAACGTGCTCACTTACGTCATCACTCTGAATTTGTGGCCTCTGGTGGTAAGTTAAAGAGCGCCGCGCTTGACACACTTGCTGCGGCAGAGGTGACAATGAAGTGGGACCGACAGAGCGCTGACGTCCGCACTCGCACCTATACGCGATCTATACGATACCAAATTACGCTTGCCTTACAACGCCCTCGCACCAGCGTGTGTAGCTTAAAAGTATTAGGATTGGTGTATATATTACAAAAATCGACACTTTTCGAACTACCGGTGCAGAAGTACCACGCGGCTCAGTTGGAAAGAAAACAGGGGCGACTCGAGGTACCGTGTCGCTGTGGTAAATGTAAGTTCAGTCAACAGCCACCTAGACATTGATGTACAGGGTCTTTCACCTACAGTGATTAAACGTTAATTGAGGTAATCGCAAAAAGTTCCACAATCCTGCGGCGAGTAGGTCTCCAGATTGAAGGTCTCCAGATTGCCATCTGCGTCAAGGTGAGAAATAGGTCATCTACGAATTTGCTTTCCAAAATGCAGTCACCCTTTTTGTGCTGTGCCCACCTTGTCTTGGCATGTTTGTGTGGATGGAGAAAGATAAGAAATGTTGAACTGCGTGGAGTCGACGTGCAACGAAGTGCGCACCGAACGAAAAAGTAACAACATCAGAGCGAGATACTTCCGAAGTGTGTAGCTATGTCTAGAAAAACTTACAAAACGCAGTATACTGTATTTACAGAAAACTTCGGTTATTTTTCCTGCTTCGTCCACTGTTTATTTTCTTATGTGTACCTATTACATACACGGTGTTTCGCGTAAAAAAAATAATGAAAAAGTATGCAGCGTACAGCCGTCGCCACACTTAACCGTAACGCGCGATCGCGTGGCCCCACAGGCGTCAGCGCCGCCAGGCGTCGACTCTGGGTTCGAGACACTGGATAGTTCCACACAAGCACCCCCTCTCGACGGTGGCTTCGGATTCCCGCATGTTTCACCTACTGCCCGTACCTACTCTGGGATAACGCTCGTTCCGGGCGCGCGCGCCGGCTGCGACTGAGAAGGGACATTGGGAAGGGAATGCGCGCTTGCCCTTGCGGAGAATAAATTAAAAACTAAAAATGAGCCTCCAAAGACATCACTAGATATGCCTTCAGCACCAAGGAACGAGTCAAAGATTCAGGAGCGGTGATAACGGACAAGAGCTGAAGCTTCGTTCGTCTCAAAAGAATGTTCATAGAATTATATCAAACCTATAGCCCACCCACAACACTTATTTATTCCTTTTATCGCGGCAAGGTAGAGTGCATCAGATAAGCGCGCATTTTCACATTCGCAATGGTTCGTGGCCGAAGCACCCGTTGGGTGAGGGCGCACAAACGCAACATCAGAAGGTGAGAGCATATCGAGCCACTACCGAGCCACAGTCGAGAGGCGGCGCCTCTGTGCAATGATTCACATGTCTCGAACACACCGTCGAAGGTTGGCCGCTTGGTGACTCTGGTAGCCACACGTGCCACGCGATCGCGTGGCGACGGTTAAGTGTGGCGACGGCTGTACGTACATGGTATCAACGTTATTTAGTCCTGCTAGGTTTCTGCCACGCGTTGTGGTAGTTAGCACACAATTCACGCATTAATTACGCTAATATTACTAAATGAACTCGAAAATTTGTCGAAAATCCGTAACTCGCTAAACCGCTCTAGCTCAAATGCGGACTTGTGTAACTGCTGAATCCGCCTGAATCGAGGCGAAGAAGACAGAGTAACAGGGTGCTGTATAATCATCGAAAGTATTATCTCGCAACACGTCACGTTAATCAACGTTCACACGGGGCAACTTTTCCCCACATCTGTGAGCAATTTTCGAGTTCCTGGCAGTCGACCAACACCGGCAACCTCCAGCAACTCGAGTTGCTCGGAATCGCTCCCCGACCGCAATCTTGAGAAGTTGCTCGAAGCCATTTTTTGAAGATCATGATGACCTTTTGGTGTAATAAAATGACAAGACGTGACAAGACAATGGCAAGTATATAAACAGCAGCTATAAAGACAAGACAAGACAATGACAAGCATATAAACAGCAGCTATAAAGACAAGACAAGACAATGACAAGTATATGAACAGCAGCTATAAAGACAAGACAAGACAATGACAAGTATATAAATAGCAGGTATAAAGAAAATACACCATCAGTTGGATTCGAACCAAAATTCCCCGGTCGCCGTAAGGTTGCTTGGGGGTGGACTGTAGAGCTGCCGAGTTGCTGTGCGTGAACGCGGTCTCCAAATTGCTCACAAGACATTGGTTCGAGTTGCTCGAAAAAGTTGCCCCGTGTAAACACTGCCTCAGTGGCAGCTGGCCGGTGACACACACATAATTTATTGCGTCGATTAAATCTTCCCACTACAAGGAACAAAAATGTGACTGCGGGGTAGCTTATTTTGTTCTTGCACTGGGGGGAGGACGCTTGCGCGAAGCGAATTGCTCCGCAGCGGCAAATATTAGCGAGCGCGCCTCGTTGAGCGACGGATTTTCGGCTGCCAAATTTGTGTGGAAACGTATATGACAAACCTGCTGATTTTTGTTGGGATTGTGTATTGTAGCCATAGGCTATCGAATTCATGAAGAAAAACTCTACATTCGCTAGGTTAATTTTCGTGTTCAGTTACCAAAATTGGCCGAATTAATGCGTGGCATATGTACTAACTACCACAACGCGTGAAAAAAATCTAGAAGGACTAAATACCGTTGACACGATCTCCATACGCTTCATACTTTCTTCATTAAACATTTTTGACGTGGTTACTGAAACACGCTGTGCAAAGAGACTTGGGATAGGTTTTAGCGTGCCCTATAAGCTTGATGTACGGCGCACAAGACGAGCATGGTGGGAGAGAGACTTACAATAAGGTTTCTCCACTGCAACACGAAACATGAGCTAATTTCCATTGAAGTACTATCAAGTACCTTTACACAGTACCCACTTTGCTGCAAACGACTTTTGGTTCCTAACATTATTGTCAAATACGTTACAACAACAACAACTTTATTTCAGGATAATGGGTGGGGAGTTTCATCGCCGGGGGCGAGACTCTACCCCATTGCTGGAGGTGAAGCAGGGAATGAAGGAATGGGTCCCGTTACAATGAGGATCGAAGTCCTGTAGCGTCCAAAAAGGCGAAGAGAGCCTTGAGGACAGAGCGTTGGTGAGCTGGATGCGGCCAGGGGCCAAGCAATTTTGTGAGGGAGAGGGGACGGGAGTCGAGCTCGTTGAGGGTGGCGGAGAGTACGGAGCGGGAAGGGTGGTAGTGTGGGCAATGGAGAAGAATGTGCTCGATATCTTCAACAGCACCGCAGTGACTGCAGTGGGGAGAGTTAACTTGTCTCAAGCGGTAGCGCCACTGTTCTGTGAAGGCCACGTCCACGTCGAGGCGCATTCGATGAACTAATGCAGCGTCTTGACGAGAGATATGTGCTGGCATGCGGAAAGCGAGAGCTGGGTCAACTCTGCTCAGCATGGCAGGGGGTAGTACGTCGGCGGTCCGTCGGCGGGTAGCCAGAGGAGTCACAAGGCTTCGAAGTATGGACCGCCGATCGCCTCTCAGCAGTGCAGTACGCGTCCGTGTCCGAGACGAGAGAGCTGCTTCGGCGGCGCTGTCCGCCACTTCATTGCCTTCGACATCGCAATGGGCGGGAACCCATTGGAGAGCGAGTGTTCCGTGCGTTTACAAAACTTCGTTTTGCTTCTCTTCCGTTTCTCACGCACATCATCTCGGTCGACGCGACGCTTCGAGGCAAACTTGGGTACACGACAACTAGCTTGAACCCCCAAATCCGAAAGCAGGGGTGGCATCCTAGGCGTCACGACTCGAAATTCCACTGGGCCCCCATTCTAAAACTCACTAATGATTACAGTGCATGGTGTCTGCGAGGATCGATTCACACGACGCCACTCTTCCTGCAGCTTCGTTCCAGCAATGCAATACGCTGTGGAAGTAACCGAGCGTTCTGCGCATATCTCCTCTGCTAGTTACTCCACTCCGAAAGCCCCATTGGCTACGGCGGCGCCCACCCTCTTCCCTCTGACCGCCTCCTCTCCTGCGTAGAGACGCACTTATACAGCGCATTGAAGTTGCTGGCTCCTTTCACACGTTGGGCAACTCGCCAAACCTTAGCGTCGAACGAACACGGGAGATGGCGCGAGAAACTGTCATCAACATTATCCTCCTCCAATCGCACGAGAGCGAGAACTGCAATAGGCGATTTCAGATATTGCCGTTCTGCTCCACACGGGCGCCCTCCGTCGCCCAAGTCACGCGCATCGCGCAATGCGTCGTGGGAAATCGTTTACATTCGTGCTCCTGTGCCTGTTGCTCGAAGGTGTGGGAGGTGAAGGAGAGAGAAAACCGAAACCGTTTGCGCTCTTCTTCTTCTCTCTGACTCATGAAAACTAAATCCCAAGGTGCAGCGGGGCTTTCGCAACATGGCGCTCTCTGGTGGGCCATCCATGCAATTTCTGAAATCGTCTATTGCGATTGACAGCTTGAAACTGACATATGCAAGGACATATTCTCGTTAAATATTTTACACGAACGTAAGGGGGAGCTTCGACACTTATATGAACCACCGTCGTTTTCGTACGCGGCGCCGCTGGACTGCGGAATTTACGTCTCCGAAGTGACGCCATGACAGCCAGTCATTGCGATTGGACATCTTGGAAGGATGCGTATGCATTTATTATGTATTTATTATGTCGAACTATTGTACTATGTTCGATATTTATGTTCGTATGTATTTATTATGTCGAACGAACTAAAATGAACGCGACGCCTGTCACGTGATGGTAACAGGCAGTGACTCATAATCTTCTTTGGTGATATTCTTCAACATTTGTTCAAGAATCGCTCGTGAGGCGATCCGCGTTGCAACGCCAGCAACCCGTTCACACGGCAACCTAGCTCCGCCGCCCAACCTGGTCGCGTTTCACTAAAGATGCATCGTGTACACAATCTGCGTTTACATGAATGCGACAGAAGCGCATCGACTCGACTTGTTGGTGTTCATGTAAACGGTCAATTCGCAAGGATAAAGTATCGAAGTCAATCCGCCAGACAGACGTGGATAGAGACGGTAGATCCGCATTGAAATTGTGCATATAAACAAGAAGATACGCATCGAAAACGAGAGGAGGATTATAGGAAGGCCTCTGCTGCGCGACAAAGAAGTTAAGGTGGCTGCGGTAGCTGCAGTCATACTGCGGCTGCGGGGTACGTTTTGTGTATGAAGAAGAAGAAGATTTTGAGAAATGGCGACGGAAACAATAGTTCCGACAGTACAGAGCTCTAGACGCGTAGAAGGCAACATTTCCTTGAGCTTGAGGAGGGACGACGAGGACGGAAAACAGCAATAAGACAGGACAAGGCTCAGCTGAGGCTTTTCTGAGCCTCGTCCTGTCGTATTGCAGTTTTCCGTCCTCGTCATCCCTCCTCTAGCTCAAGGAAACGTTGCCTTCTATATCTTCACATCAGCTCGCTTGCCTCCTTGCGTTATGTTCAACATCTATACGCGTATTTTCAATAGAGCGAAACTCGACGCGCATTCATGTAAACGGTGGCGCATCATCTTCATCACCATTTCCGCTCGATTCGATGACCTTCTGTCTCATTCATGTAAACGCGGCTGTAGACTCTACTCCATATACTCCAAGAGTTGTGTTCGCGATGGAGACAAGTACTACGTCATTTTCGGTTCACGACAAACGTGGCTTCGTAATCTCTGTTCCTATCGAACGGCAGAAGACATATTGGTTTTCTTCCTTTGTTCCTCGTGAACAGAGCCTACATTTATTATTGCAACGCCATCAGTTACACGTAATATTGGCAGGGATAAAGTATTATTAGAGCTGTCAGGTATCGAGATATTTTTTTAATATAGGCTGTTCTACGAAACATATTACTGCCAGTGAACGATGTTCTTATGCTGTCATTCGTAAAACTTGTTTCTGACATACCTTTATTCGCGGTCGCTAAAAATACAGCAAGATACCCTGTACAAATTCACTGAACTGGCATCCAGCCAGGTAACAACGTGCAACTGGCATTATACTGCCATGTGTCACGTCGACTCTGTCGAGACAACATGCGTAAAATAATTAACAGAACGATGCATTCGTGAAATCCGACAATAGGCACGCTCGACATATCAGCAAACAGGACACTCGATGGAACGGGTTCTTCTTTGACATTGGAGGGTTCAACGTCCATGGTTTTGGTTGCACGCTGTCGCATTTCAGCAACTTTCCTAAAAGCGTCTGGAATTCAATTCTCATTCTACGTTCTTGTACGCATTTCTGTCCATTCAGATTAAGTGTTTGAGGCAGGAAAACGTACGGGTGCCGATAATGAGGAGAGACTTGCGTTTCGGTTAGGTTAGCGCTCATAGCTGCGTATCACATTTGCGTCATATAGACTTTACATCATCCCAGTCTATAGAAACCTTCTTTATGAAAGCGAAATGATGGCTCAGGTTGTAACTCGTTATGTGTCCCACCTCGAGCATTTGCTTTTAACGAAAACACATCTGACTTTAGCGGGTGAAGAGGAAATATCATTATTTGAGAGTTTGTCACAGGTGACTGGATGTGTTATTGTTCGATACTTCATTCCCGCTTAACGTGAAAACATTTTTTTCTTGTGCTGCACCGTTCGCGGACATTTTCATTTTACACGTTTTCGTGTCCGCAACCGAGCCATTTGCGTTGACTTTGCCATTTTTGTTGACGTGATTCTCGGTAGAAGTCTGGAAAAGCCTTCCCCTGAGTAAAATGGCACCCAAACGGGTGCAAGGTATCTCGATAATGATGTAGAAGATGGCAGATATGGTGAGCGTCGTCAGAAAGTGTCCAAAGAACGCGTACACCTGAAAAAAAAAAGTGTTACGCACCACATAAGTCATCGAGCTGTTTTCTCATAATTTCAGCGTCTGATATGATATTCATCGTTTGTATGGTAACGGTAATGTAATACATTGGCCTATTTCCAACACAGACCTAAAGCGAGGAAAGATAACGTTGTATTTAAAGTAGAGATCCTGATAATAGTTGGAACACCGGAGTGGTGTATATCTTCATCGGAGTGACACCATTGCAGAAAACGGAAGCAGATATACTTCCAAGCACCTTCCAGAAGTGTGTCTACTCTCGTTCGCTGCTGTCGCTCTGACCACGAAATGCGTCGCTATGGTGATCTGTAAACTTTTGTCGGAACACACATTGTCTTCACATAACATGACAACGAAAAAATACAAAGTGGAAGATCGAGCGAAGCAGCGAAGAACATGTTAAAGCTGCCTGAAAGCAGCAGACAGGAGTTTATGTTCACTCCCACGTATGACATTTTCTTGCATACAAACCCACTGCAACTACATACAAATGTGGCAGACGACGAGCAGTAATCTTTATTTTGCCAGGCAAAATTGAGGTAAAACGGCTCGTCGCGACGTCTGGCAGCAGAAAATCCACAAGTCGTCAAGCAACAATGACCTATGCTCCCGTCTGACTTGCTGCTCCTGATGGCTACGTAGCCGATACGTAGCCAACAACTTTCGTTTCAGAACCAGTGTTGTCCGCATGCAACGTAGTTTTGCCGCCGTGCTTGACTAGCAATGGTCAGTTGGTGACCACTTCGACACAGTTTTGCCCGTAATTTACAGTTTTGATTTTCCCAAAGCATACGATAAGGGAACAACCCGAGGGCAAGAGCCGGCTCCCTCAACAAAGTACCAGAACGCTCGATGATGGGGCACGTGCGGGCGTCGCCGAAAACTATCTGTTTTTACTGTCACATGGTGAAAATTGTTCCGGCTTCGTGAGATTTCACCCAAAAATTATGTCGGACAAATGGAAAATACTGATATTTCCATTTGTGAGACCGTCCGGTGGGTTTACAGGAAAGACGGTAATGGACGGGCCCGGGAGTACGGACACTCGTCAGCCAGACTTGTACGTATTTTGAGTATGGTATTTAAAATACCATATTTTAAATACAATTTGCGGTATTTTGGTACTCTACTCAATACTTTTTTTGTGTATTTGTACTCTATTTAAAATACCTTTTATGGCATTTTCTACCCAATACTCTAATTACATATTTTGGATCTCCGTCTCAAACTTTCTGTGTCTCGTCTTTCCATTATCTTGCTTGTTCAGTGTATATTTCCTGAGTCCCTCGGACTTGACCTGGACATTGGCCCTTCTTGGAAGTCTCCATTTAGAGATTCTGCCCCGTGTGGCCTAATCCTTGGCCAGTGAGGGTTCTGTTATGTGTGCCCTGACGCGGTGACGCCGAATTCTGACCTCGCCACTGAGGGTCCGAAGTTGGGGAAGTCGGTACATGACAAGTTCACACCGCCGCAGCCACGAACACAGACAAAAAGGCACACACAAAACAGGACGAACTGCAACTCACTACTACTTTACTGTTGAATACACATACACTCTTAAATACCAGAGTAGGTAGTCGTTCCCCTATGTATCCGACCTATTTTTTTAGTTAGCACAATTGCTCCTGTATGAGGGCGATAGAGGGAGCGCTGACACATTTTTCCCCTTTTTCCTCTATCAAAAATGCTTCATATATCTCTCGATCCTGCTGTGATCGGAGATTACTTTCTATTGAAGTTTTATCAAAGGCAGGCGAGCATCCGCATCTATCACAATGGAATGCCAAGTGACCCGACGGTGGCATCCCTTTCAACAACGTCGCGTGCTCACGTAACCTAGTATTGATGCACCTGCCCGTCTGGCCGATGTACACTCTTCACAGGATAACGGAATACTATAAACCACACACTGGCGGCAATCAACCCACCTGTTTTTGTGTTTGGTGTTACACACCTGTCTTTTTTGTTGCTTGTTCACCTTAGCCGCCACAGCCGCAGCCACAGGCAGTGGTGAACCTAGGAGACGCGGCGATTCCCAAAAACGTGGAAAGAGTTCTGGGAAAAGGACCTAAGTTTTGCCTCCAACCAAAATTGAAGAAACCAGAGGTCTTAGAAAAGTTTCCAGTGCGGCTCCGCCCGAGGCCTTTGATTCGTGCCTGTTTCAAGGGGTACAGGCGATAACTAATGTTGGCCTGTCTACACGCCAGCTGGATCTACGTCCTGTTCTGCAATTTTGTGACACTGAAGGGCAAAGGCTTCTACTTGCCGACAAGGAGGGAGGTTTTGTGGTGGTGCCTACAGAGACGTATAAGGAGAAATGTGCAGAAGCTATCAAGAATAATTTTCGGAAAGCCTCATCTGGGGAACAAAGAAAGGCGTATACAAGTGTGCTTCATGTTTGTGCAACTGAAAACCTTCAAAACCTTACAACCAGGATCAAAAAGAGTGAGAAGAAACACCTCGAAGCCTTTTTTTACTGCGAAAACCCACAAAGAAGGTATTCCTTTTAGGGTCATCATAACGGAAAGAGGGACCTGGCAGGTGTGCTTGTCAAGATATCTGCAACGTCACTTGGCTAAGTTGGCTATTGATGACCCTTTCAAGGTGCAGAACTCGTCCCCTATCATCGAGTATCTAAAAGAATTGACGCATACCAACCTCAAAATGTTTTCTGTGGACGTGGAAGACCTCTGCTATTCTGTGCCTCAAACCCCTATGCTTCAAGCAGTACAAGACTTGATTGAGAGTTCGGGGACGGTGGCTTTTCAGAATAGTACAGGAATCAGTCTGTCTACCTTTTTGGAGTTGTTAAGAGGGTACCTCACTGCAACTGTGGTGGAAGTGGAAGGTGAATTGTTTCTACAGAAGAGTGGCACCCCCATAGGTTCTTGTTTGTCTCCTTTACTAGTTGACATATACTTAGGTCAATGTGACGTCTTCATACAGAACACGATGAATGCCAAACAGCGAGTGAAAGTGTTTCGCTACGTTGATGATTTCCTCATTTTTCTTGATTCAAGTTTAGGGTCACCTGTTTTGGGTAACCATGTTCAGGCCTGCTTAGATGTGTTTAGCTCCTGTGCTCCAGGCCTGAGGTTCACATTTGAGTTACCGGTGGAGGGTACCCTCCAATTTTTGGATTTGAAGCTAAGTGTGGGACACGACCATATTTGTTGGGCTTTCCATCCTAGATCAAAAAAGATGGTACTACCGTACGATTCGGCGCATTCCAAAATTGTTAAGAGGGCTATTGCCACTTCAGGCCTGGGGGCTGCCTTGGAAAAGTCCTGTCAACATACAATTCAGGGGAGTTTCGAGTCTCAGCTAGAAAAAAATGCGGGTTGGGGGTTATCCCGAGGATCTACTCATCTCTGTGGCAGAGTGCCTTGCTAGCAAGTGTAAGGGCTTACCGAAGCTTGCTGGGAACCGGGAGGAAGGAAGACCGGTCCCAATTCCCTATTTTCACGGACTTGCACATAACATAAAGAAAGTAGGTGTCAGACATAATGTTCCTGTTGTGATCTCAGCCCCTTGCAAGTTGTATAGTCTTTGCCCTAAGGTGGACAAGCGACAAAAAAGACAGGTATGTAACACCAAACACAAAAACAGGTGGGTTGATTGCCGCCAGTGTGTAGTTTATTGTATTCCGTTATCCTGTGGAAGAGTGTACATCGGTCAGACGGGCAGGTGTACCAATACTAGGTTACGTGAGCACGCGACGTTGTTGAAAGGGATGCCACCGTCGAGTCACTTGGCATTCCATTGTGATAGATGCGGATGCTCGCATGCCTTTGATAAAACTTCAATAGAAATTAATCTCAGATCACAGCAGGATCGAGAGATATATGAATCATTTTTGATAGAGGAAAAAGGGGGAAAATGTGTCAGCGCTCCCTCTATCGCCCTCATACAGGAGGAATTGTGCTATCTAAAAAAATAGGTCGGATACATAGGGGAACGTGTACCTACTCTGGTATTTAAGAGTGTATGTGTATTCAACAGTAAAGTAGTCGTGAGTTGCAGTTCGTCCTGTTTTGTGTGTGCCTTTTATCTGTGTTTGTGGCTGCGGCGGTGTGAACTTCTGACCTCGCCGAGCGGGGACCTGCTAGAAGTTTGCTTTGTTCTGGGTCACATATACTTCGTGGAGTTATGTGGTATCTCTTTGTCATCTTTTTGGGACTTCTGTTTAGATGACTCCTGTCACACAGAGGCGGCTTGCGCTAGTGCGCGGGGTTTTGGTGATTCATGTCACATAGCGGCGACTTGCCGCATTGACCAGTGACCGGTGACTTTTTGTGTTCAAGGATAAATAGTATCTTAACTGTATTTCAAATACTTTTTGAAGTATTTTGTACTCTATCTTAATTACTTTAATTTTCATGTATTTATACTCTATCTTAATTACATTCGAAAGTTAGTATTTATTATCTTATCTTAAATACATTTTTGAGTATCTTGTACATGTCTGTGTCAGCCATACTGACATGGCCGTGGGAGATATGCCACGTGCTTACGAGAAGCGGTTGTGCCGCTGTGCTGTAAATTGCAGAGTTCGCGGTAACCCCTTACAAGAAACTCGTTACTGTAACTTAGTTCCCTTTATTGGTAACTTGTAACTTAACTCGGTACTTTTGCGCCGTGGTAACTCTCACAGGAAGTCGTTCCGTTTTCCGGTAACTTTGCAAGAATGAGTTAACTTAAATTCCAAATTTCTTTTAATTCGCTTTTCGCTCACGTGCACATATTTTCTTGCTTTCTCTCCGGTTCCTGCTTGGCATTTTTTTGTTGTCATAAAACGTGATATTCATTCAATGACAGTATTTGATTCAGGAGGTAAGAACCGCTGCCATTGAAATGAAGCTGTACCATTGTGCACCCGCAGGGAGTAAGATGCAAAGTTTTCGAATTGTTGGTCATAAACGGAAACGATCTAAGCGTGTTTTACTCCTCCGCAGGTAACTCAAGGTCTAACTCAACTGCTCACGCGCGCTACAGCTGTGTAATGCTATTTTGTGTCCAAAGTAACTTGGAAGTAACTCGTTTTTTTAAGTAACTCAGTAACTGCGAGTTAGATTTCAGGCTGAAGAACTTCGTTATTAACTTAGTTACATTTTTTCACACGATAACTTAGCTCGTAACGAGTTCTTTTTGACGGGTAACTTCTCAATCTATGGTAAATTGTACCGCTCAATCCGGCGAAAGGTGAAGCACGAATCGGGAAACTTGGGGAATTATCTCAGTTGTCTCGCGACGTAAACCCCCAATTATACATACAAACTTGGGGAATGCACTGTAAGTGGAAACAAAAACGCTACGAGTTGATGCTTGGGGAAAGCATATAGTGATTTTGACCACACGTCAGCATTGACATTTCCTCGCGTAGACGAGCGGTCGTGAGCTCCCGCAGCCATGCAAGCGTTTAACATTTCAGCAATGACATCTGCTGTTACTAAACACAATGCGATAGCGCTACATGGGTACGAAAGCGAGAAAGATAAGATAATCACCTTCTCGTACTGGCTGTAGTAGATTAGATCCCTAGTGCGGCTAGCGTGATAGAGCATGACCACAGGGTGTGTGATGTAGGCCATGTAGGACAAGTTTCCGAGGGCGCTGAATGGACCCCAGGACAGTATCCTCTCTATGAATCCTGCACGGACAAGACGATGGATGATCACTCCCATGATATCCCTGCCACGCTTTTGTGGCTTTGCTCGTGGCGGTGGTGCCGTTGTCTTTGCTGATTCTCCTGACTGACTCGTATTGACTTAGTGGCGGATCCAGGGGAGGGGGACGATAGCCCCCAAAACGTCAGTTTACACATTGGATTTCCCTCTATTCCCTCCTCCACTACGCGCTCTGACACAGAACCCCCTCCCCCCTAAAACCGAGGTCCTGAATCCGCCCCTGTATTGACTCGTGCAAAGATGAAGACCTGGAAGTTGTTCAGTATGACAAGGAGAATGATGCGATACTAGGTCTTGACGCACATATGCTTTTTTTTTTTGTGACATCGTTTGCAGGACAACAGCACGAAGAAAACGTAAGTATGACGGGGAGACTGGAAACACTCCGCGAGCTGGCCTTAGAAAAAAGAAACGGAGGCCAGTTGTTCGCCCTTATCCTTCTCGCACTGGCCTTTGTAACGTGTTTTTAAAGGAAGTGCAGGCAGGACGGCATTGAAACAACGTCGTCCCTTGGTTATGTAAGTGGCGACACATGTCCTTGTGCTCGTTCAGCCGTTCCTCTTTCTAAACTGCCTAGGTACGAATGTACACATATGACAGCTATGCAATGTAAGTATAGACTCACCACCATGGCCGGTTATACAAGCAAAAGTGAGCCAACTCAGAGCAATACACCAGGCAACTCTGTGCGTGGCCGCGTAGACGGCAGCTACTCTCGGAGGAGGCAGTTCGGCGTTCCAACGATACGCTGCCCACAGCACTGCCACGCCTACGGCGAAGGATGTGCACCAGCCTATCACTTGAGTCAGCTGCATTGTGAAAAAAAAATAATAATAAAGATTTTCGGTATTCGTACACGTACGGACCATACTCCTTGAGACTATTGTGTATTCGCCGGTCACTCGTGTCACATGTATGGACTGGAAGCTTTTCACTGAAACTTCCAGATGTTTTCATGACAACTGGGTCTGAACCGTCTGAACACAGATGAGACGGAAATGGAGTGCCTACGTACCGAATGCGTGAGAAGTACCTCATTGTTTCCAAAAGTGAAAGCTATAGGCACAGCACAACAGGCTTCTATTTACCTCAGTGATTTTTCAATGACACGCATTTTTCTTTTTCTTTTTTCGAGAAATCGGACCTGACACGTGCCGAATATACCGCAAACTTACGGCGAATTCCGTAGGTCGTTGCAGGGCAGAAAAGGTTAGCGGGCCCGAGCCTGCATGTCACACCGCCGCTTCAACCCAAAGTGCGTCGCGCTTCATTAGTGCTTCCGCTCGTTCTTTGTTCATTTCTAGACTGAGCCCACACTGCACACTAGAGTGCGCTACACAAAAACGACCAGCAGATAGGGGATTAACGTTGCCAATATGTTCTGTGAAACGGTTTGTGTCATGAGCCACACCTCCGAACAATGTCCTTTGAAATTCCTTGTGTCGATGGCAACTACGACTTTAAGACTCTTCTTTCTCTTTCTCCCAGATATCTCCCTAGATTTATAATTTCAAACCAGGAATGCTGCTCTTGGTCTGCTCATTGTCTCATCTGGAATTGCCAGTGTTCTACGTATAGCGCCGTTACTAGCAGCGGCGCTACCGCATCCGTTATTGTTTTCGGTAGCGGAGTAGAGATCGCGTTACTTTTTTAAATTGGTAACGAAAGAACTACTTCCGTTGCAAATTTGCGGTAGCGCAATCTTAGAGCGCTACCGCTACCGCTACTTTCCGAGCTCAGGTTCGCGACAAACCTACTTTGACCTATCATCGAGCCTTCACTTTGCCTACCTTCGAGCAGTCTTGGGTAAGTTACTTCTAAAAGGTAACTGAGTTACAGTTACAGTTTATGTGCCAAAAATAGTAACTAAGTTACGGTTATAGTTACTTTCTTGGTGGAGTAACTAGTACAGTTACAGTTACTGAGAGGAAGTAACTTAGTTACATTACAGTTACTTTTTATAAAAATTTCCATGGGGTGGTGATGAAATTGTTAAAAACAAATTTATTTACATTTACCGAAGTGCAATAAAAGTTGTCTTGCACTTAACCAGAAGCAGTATAAGTTAACACGCGGTGACGTCACACGGCAAAATACCACATGTGCATGCGACCTGGCGCATCGCGGTGAAAAAGAAGAGCACGGTGACAGTGACACGCACGCGTGTCGTAGCGTGTAGAGAGAGAGAGACATACACAAGAACAAGGATTTCGCCTCAGATGGTTTTTCAGGTTTGAAGTTGACGTCCTGTTTGCCGAGTATGTCTTATTCCATAGCTTCCGCTTTACAGTTAAATTATTCTCGTCCTCCCATGATAAAAACTCGAAGGTTGCTTCATAGAGCGGCCACGGAAGCTTATGGTAGCAGTAACCGGAGCAGAATTCGCCATTGCACTGGTCGGAGCGCAATGAGCTGACCGGAAAGTTTCTCTTTGTGCATAATCATTTCCTTGTCCATATCCACAGGAGGGAGGATCCCGTGCTAGGGCAGTGACACTATTAGAAGCTTGTTCGAAGGCTTCGAACAAGCTGCTCAATATCACGGCCTATTCTACGAAAACCGGGCAAAAAGCCCGAAAGGAGGGCACAGAGGTCGATATCTTACAAACAGGCTGGGCCCTCCACCTGTTCCCTATTTGGGATTAACCTTCTTAAAGATTCCGTGTACACTTTAAATCTTTTCACACCTTTAAAGGTGTAACAACGTGCATGGCACACGCCTTTTTAGGTGTAATTTTGGTAACATCATAATGGAGCACGGTTTCGCACAAATTTTCTTTTTCTCGAGTGTTGTCTGTCCTCCAAAAATTCAGTTTTGGAACATCTCAACATTGTTCAACAGTATTGTAGACACTTGCGCGTGCTCGATTATCGATAGCGATGCATATATGCATTAGCTCGTACCTACGATATCCAAGACATAATGAAAGCAAGATTTGCACTGACACTTGATCTTTAGTAATGCTTTCCAAATTTTGTAAAATATCATCCTGGAGATGCAATGTTACGCAACCAGGTTGAATGTTCATAGCGCACACCTTTAAAGGTGTGAAAACGTTTACAGTGATATGGTTGGAGTTGTCCTCAAACTGGGTCATTCGTACTGCATTGTGGAGCCGTCCACGCTAGCTATGAGTTGTCCTACCTAACGTCCAATTTGAAAAAAGCACATCAAGGTATGTTTACTAACTTCTCATTCCGGGCAAGCTCAGCTCTTTTTGTAACAAAGCTGTAGAGCTTTTAGCGGCAGGCTTGCTTTGTGCATTATTTGCTTTATAGGGGAAGAGAAAAAGATAGGCGGGATATCGACCAAAGCGGCTTTTAGTAAATCTATAAAAATGGTTTTCCAAATTACAGCCTTGAGGAGACCTACGTGTCACCTCCAAGAACTGTTATGCGCTGTGTTTCCTCTTAACGAATTCGTTACTAGTGAGACTTTCAGGTTACTTATTTTTTCTTGTGCGTATGCAGTATCGCTTACTTTTTACGGGTAACGGTAGCGGTATTTCGCTACCTTTAGAAAATTGTAACGATATCAGGATTTCGTTACTTTCTGCCCAGGTAGCGCGTATAGGTATTACGCTACCTTTTTCGGGTAGTGGGTACAACACTGGGAATTGCGGCACACATTCACCCTGTTATTTCTTCACAAAATTCCTACAATCGTGTTCAACTTAAGAGGGAAAAAGAAATCCAGTCCGTCGGCTCTCAAAATATTGCTGTGTCGCAGATAGGACGGCTGGACACAGAGAGGTGACGCTCTATTCCTGCGCCAGATAATGTAATCTACCGTGATCACACTGTTTCCGTATTGGCTGTTAAGATTGGCCGCGTGACACTGCTGCACTGACACTGACTTCTGCTGGAGCAGAAAGTGCGGTCTCCTACTGATGGCGCACGGTGGCGCTGCAGTATTTCCACAGGGGTGCCATCTAGTGTATTGCTCCGTAGACGAAAGCGTGCTGGGCGAAAGCAATGCATCCTGGAAAGGTCCTGGTCGACGTCACAGGAAAGGCACACGTGGCCTTAAAGATGTCGGCGCCCGTGATCGGCGGTCTAAACCGTTTGCAAACAATGCGGTTGTTGTTTCTGCGCGTCGTTTTGGACGGCTTTCGATGACGGTAATTAATTCTATCCAATAATCTCGCAGTAAAACGCGCAGTTTTTGCACATAAGGCCTCGCACTGTTGACGACTTCCAAAGATGCGATGACGACCGCGCGTTAAGATTCACTGAGCCGATGCGACGTATTTAAACTCAGGAGAAATTGGCTACCGCGTTGCGGAAGAAGGACCTCATAATTTACGATGGCGAAATACGTTCATCACTTAGCGTTATGACGACGGAAATATGTCGGTAAGCGGCAGAACGACAAGTAAACAAAGACACATGACCTCAAAATGACGTTTACTATATGATGTGCGACCAGGACAAGATGGTAGTCTTGCCAAAAGCACCCGCTTGAGGGTAGTTACAAGAATGGCCGGTTTATGTCACCCCTGTGAGTATTTCTCTTGGCGCGCTACTGCTTTTCCTTATCGCCAACGGTGTATCTAGTGGACTGACTAGACTTATTTTCCTTCCAAAGTTTAATAGGACTACAGTAACTTACCGGCTTCAGCTTCACGTTCCGGAACTTCACAATCAGGTAGCCGAGGTAGATGCCGACACAGAAGGAGCCGATGTGGTTGTACGGCTTATGATACACGAGTGTCGCCAGAGTCGAAACGGTACTGAAAAAGTCATCATATCATCAAGGTACCAGAGAATATTCAAACGCTTCAAATCTCCGTGCGTTCCCTCAATAGACGAGTTCAGAAAATCCCAGAGTGCATAGCGCCGCTTTGAACTGTGGGAGTTTACTAATACGAAAGAAACGGGTGGCTTCCAAACTGCTCCGATTTCTCCCCTACTGGTCCATTGTCCACGACGTGTCATGGTCACAGGTGTCATGTAAGCGAAATGTGAAGGATTATTCTTCGTTCCCCCGCTCAGCAAGCGCCCAGAATGCAATGCGTGCGCAAAGAGGACTGGGATTTTCTGAAGTCGTCTATTTGATTTTGTTATTTGAAGTATTTGATACTTAGCGTTCTCGTTACTTCTTTCGTTTACTCGGTCAGGCTTTGTAACTTTTCGTTACTGTGTTGTTTCCTCACATTGCCTGACATCCCTGGTGCTCGTTAAACCTATTGAACTTGTCGCACTGAATTTATTCATTGCCGGATTCCACTGAAAGTGCAAATTTCGCTAGGGGAGATTGCTTACACCAAGCGGTGTCGGTACGGGATTGCATCTCCAGTGCAACGCCACCTGTCCTGCGCGAGCCCATTTTGTAAAGCTAAGTCACTGGATTGGGGAAAGTACGGCCTTCCTCTGATCTTTGCCGCTGCGAACTTGGAGCAGCAATGGCGGACGTGGCATTCCAACACATGCTGCGGCCACCATTGTTGCTCCGATGTCCATGCGGGAAAGGGAAAGGATACGCTACTTTCCACAATCCAGTGACTTTACGCAAAGCGTACTACCAACGCCACCTAAATACAGGTGGCCTGCTTAATGCCTTCTATGTTGCGGTGTTGCTGGTGAAAGGGCTCGCCGTTGTCGGCCTCACAGAGGTGGGCAACGTCACGACTGACGCCCTGGGGGAATGTGCGTCCTGGGCCAACTTCTAAGGGAACTGTGCCGACATATGCCTGGAAACATCGGAGCAAAACCCAGGAAAAACACCGGAGAGCACAGCCGGCGCTGCGATTTGAACCGGGGTACCTCACAGTCTCGACGTAAGCTAACCAGAGACCCACGCGAGCTGGTAATGGGCCTTCTATCACTTCGCAAGTCAGCCAATCGCCGCAGCCCGCCAAGTTGTCAGCTAATCACCGCTGAGAATTTGAAATACACGATTTCCGTAGCTCTTCTCGATAGCTACGGCCGCCGAAAGCACGGTCGCGATTGGCCGACTCCTAATTGTTACGTCACATCCCTCAAGCGACCAGGCCTTAGGGTTGTTAGCACCATGCCGCAATCCGAGTTCATTTTGTGTGATTTTGTATTGGTCTTGTAGTGTATATAGCTGCGTGACCACCGCAGGATTCCTCGGAAACCGTGACCTGTTGTAGTAGTGCTGCTTTGCCAGTGCAACGTTAAATTTGCCGCTAACGGGGACCCCCGAAACTGGAAAAACTCTCCAACATTACTGTAAGGTGCCAACGAGGAGGACGAGAGGGTGGGGTCACGAGGAAGAAAGAAGAGGACACAGTTTTGGACTATTGGGTTCCTTCGAGAAGGAACGTTACAATTACTGCTCCCATTTGCCTCGTGCATATCTGTTTCCTCCCGTCTTGTTTCCCTAATTTTCTCCCATGCGAACCCACGTAAATTGATGAGCACAAAGTTTTTGCCCTATGAAGCCAGCGTGTTGTTTTTCTCCCGCAATGGAATATTCCACACTTGACATCGTTCTTCAAGTGTTTTTCAAGGATTTTCCCGAAGCGAAACTGTGCTCAGCTCTGACGATGGAATGTCCCACATGTCGAAATACATTGAACGGTCATAAAGTGAAAAGTACAAAGTGGTGAAAATTGGCTCAAGCAGGAGCGCCAGGTCAGGAACCGCCGCAACGAAAGTTTGGGCGCATTAAATACCAGCACCGGAGCGCAGGAAGCGCATTTCGTTTCCGGAGCGTGGCGCTCTTAATGAACTCTCACGCTCCAGCTCGCAGGTCAAAGCGCGTATGTGCTGCTCCTGTTGTGTGACGTATGGAGGATGGGAAGGCTGGGAAACCAATGAGCCGCCTTGGAAATTTCGCCTGGGCGCTCAACTGGGCGCCGAGCTCGTGGCTCGGAAAGACCGTTCAGTATACGCACCACACCATGGACACAGTACACCAAGCGCGTTGGGTAGAGCCGCTACTTAACGCGCCCTTTGTCTATGAGCAGGCGAGAGGATAGAGTTCGGAGAAACCACGTGATAAACAATCGGTCCACTCACAAGGTACCAATGGGGGGTATTCGTAGGCGGGCCATAGAAAAATAAAGCTCCTGCGTATCAACCTTAAAATGCTACCCTCTTATTTCGCGGAGGGGCCTATGAGGTCGCTCTAGGCGCACTAAGGGAGAGAGGAAAACAGGGGAGCTGCGCAGTCGGTTGACCTACTTGCATAGCTTATTTCGAACAGAATCTGTTTTTCTACCGAGGTCTCGGCGGTTCCCGACCTCAGATCATAGCAAGGCAAGAGTGTACCCAGTGTGGCAATGTACGAGGCATCTTCTTACTCTAGGTCAGGGTAAAATATGAGTCCTGGAGGCAACTTGTACAGGTACGTAATCACTCCAGATGTGACACTTCCCGCCAGCAGAAGCAGAAACGTTACACTCAGTCCAAGTTTGGGCCAGCTACAAGGGCAAAAGAAAACCGTTCAATGACAGGTTCTACAACGGTCCTTGAGTCAAGGTCGTTTTCTCTTGTACTGCGTTTAGTAATATAGCTGATACGATTAACGATTTCTGCAAACTGTACTTACTTGTAGAGCAATATGAGGATGAACACTGAAACAACGAAGAACTGGAAGTTGCACGCTAGGTACCAAGTGGCCACAAGACACTGCGAGAATGCAAGCCATCATTCCTTAGTGCTGGTATGTAATACATACACATCACATTCCACTACTGTACATCTACACTATAAAAGAGACTACTTCACCGCACAAGGTGGTCTTGGCCAACCGATACACACAATGATATCGTGATATCTTCTTGATGCAGAAACAGGAGCCGTACAACAGGCGAACGGGAGAGCAACAGGCGCTTTAACATTTTAGACAGCGTTAGATAAATGACGTACGCCCCCATCCACAGTGAATCAACCAAATTCATGGCAAATCTGTGTTCCGTGGATAAACTCAAAGTCGTTTTCCGCGTTTTTTCGCGGCAGACGAAATCTTACTTGTCGCTGCTCTTCAGGGATGTTGTAGAATCGGTTAAAGGATCAGTTATGCTCATCTATACTTTTCCCCCTTTTTGGCTGCGGCGTGTTGTGCAACAAATATCGCGAGCTTTTGAAAGGTAACGACGAGCGTAGCCGACATGTACGCACAAGATATGCTAGAGAGATGCTCCTTTGATTTGCACAAACTCTAAAGACATTCCACTTTTTCAAACAACGTTTAAGTGAACGAGGGCACTAGACGTCCTTTCGTGACATTTGGCAGTCTGGATGGGAGGGCCTAACCGGTGGTTAGTGGCGCAGCCTGCCGCGGTGGAAGCGTCGTAGCAATAGCAGTAGCAGACGAACTTTTCGTGATCGATGAGGGTTTATTGAGAGGCTGGCGGCTCCTGAAAGACGAAGTCACCCAGCTACGGACAAGTCCCACCGGAAGAAGCTTCAGTTCTATTGGCAAGGTGCTGGGGCGAACCCACTGCTGATATGCTTTACAGCACATCTGGCCCTCTGTGACATTTCAGCATCGCCGATCAGACTCATGTAGAGGAACACCATCTCCTCTACATTAGATGACCCAGAAATTGAACGCCTCAGTCCCGTGAGTAATTCCGTCCTTCTACCGCAGCTATTCCAAATTTTGGAACAGCTTCCATGCTGTCGAGCCTCGGACACCTGCAATCCTACGAGCATCGCACTCAACGACGCCCTGCGCCCGCACAACGACCCTACAATAAGCAACTGCGACAACCTTTCGAGCTCGTCCCTGCAGCACCGGTCCCAGTACCATCGTTGGGCCTTCCTCGATTCGACTCGACCCTTCGACTCCTTCGAACCAGCTCATTCACACGCCCCGACCTTAACACATTTTTCGACGGCTTCCTATACTCGGGAAGTCCACCGCCACAATGCGACGCGCATTGTCAGAAGAATCGGACTCGGACTCGTAGAACAACAAAAGTAAACTTTAATGGAAGGAGAAAATCCGTCCCTATAGTCCGAAGGCCAGCAAGATAATGTCGAATATCCTTCGATTCGTGCACCGCGGCCTTTGCGCGTCCTCCTCGTCCTTCTCGGAAATATCGTCGGTCACGTGATCCAATAGACATCTAGGTGGTCGGCGCGTTCGTTTGGAATTGTGACGGCGAACGTCTTCTAATGGAGTTTCACTTGGTTAAGTTTCACTGGTTAAGCTGGTTGCTGAGATGAAGGCTGATCCCGGTCATCCCCTTGAAACAGCTCGCTGAGGTCAAAATTATGTTCGAAGGGGGTTCACGAGGGGGGGGGGGAGGGGTCAGAATAGGATTTGTTCTGCATAGCCGGAGATATCTTCCTTTCGGTTCGATAGTCCCATTCGGTAACGGTCGTTCTATATAGTAAACGTTGTGGGAATTGTTCTTGATGGTATAAGGTCCGTCAAAAAGGGCTCCTAAATTCGCATCGTTGATTCCGTTGGCAAAGGGCACTTGATCTCCGATTTGAAAGGATGGCTTTCGGGGTTTGGAATCGTCTCTCTGAATTCTGGTCATGTTCGTAAGGTTGGCATGGGCGCAATTACGTTCGTGCTGAATGTCTACGCCGGCATCGCAGTCGATGTCAGCATCGACAGCGATGCTTCATGTCGATATATCGCTGAGGGCAGTAGGAAATTGAAAAGTAACCGAAATGGAGATGTTCCTAACGCAGCATGGTCGGTGATGTTCACCTAGAAAGTGTAACATTTCAGGTATGCACTCGAGTCGTCAATCTCTCCGTCAATGTCTTTCCGAAACACGGGAAAGGTCTACCAATGGCGCGCTCGACAATTCCGTTAGTCTCCGGAGTGTAGGGCACCGGTCCGCAGTGCGATGTGTCGGTGAGCGAAATACTTTGTTGCTGCCATAAACATGAGCACTTTGTCGTTGTCGTTAAAGGCTCTTAGAGGTGTTCCGTATACATGAACCATGTCAAAGGAAAATGAGTAAATATTCGGTGGATTTGCTTGGCACAGCACGGGATACGACGTAAGGCGTGGTTAAGTCGACAGCGGTGCTGTAGTGTTTGTCGTGACCCTTGGTGTTGATCGAAACGACATGGTCATTGGCGATGCAATCGAAAGGCGTTGTTGGGGGGTTCGCATGGCTACAAATATTGTGGTTGTACTCTTGGCACATAGGTAACCTTTGACGCAGGCATGTACAGCTTGCGACATCGTTTTCCAGCAGTACCTCCTACCAATTTCAGACAGTGTTAGACAGTGTTAGACAATGTTTCAGACAATGCCCGCTTTAGTCCGGCGAGCATCGCTGTGACCATCCTTGTCGTGATAGCATGTGAGAAGAGCGTGCTTGAGAGTTATTCGTGTCACAGTAGGCATAATATTGGTCTGGCCTTGCGCGGACGTTGACATAAGGGTGCTGTTGACGAGTCAAATACCGCGTATTCGCATTCATCGGACGGGTGGGGTTTTCGATGTCTCTATATAATAGCCCCCAGCACGGGATCCCTTCTTTGTGCTTCCTTCAGACGATATCGAGTGTCCTCTGCGCGAAGTCCCAGCAGAGAGTTCCCCTTTCCGGTAACCCTGACAAGGTTTCCGCGATAGTGTTTTGCTTGCCGGGTGTGTCACGAATGGTAAAATTGTACTCCGTAGGATCGAACATAACTCGGGCGAGAAGTCTGCGCGGTGTCTTCTTTTCGATTTAGTGCATGACCGCCCAGTTGTCGGTGTAAACGTGCAAACGTGTGCGAGTCCTTGAAGGTTGCAGTAAAACTTCCGAGCTATAGCCCAATGCAAGGCGATTGCTTCAAGTTCCGTGGAAACAGCCGAATATCCCTCGATCCGTGCCCGTGCGCTTAGTCGTCCTCAACCTCCGCGCTAGGAGTATCCGTGGCATATTCGGCCGAATGCACTGTATTGCGAGCTTCACACTCACATGTCAGATGTGTCCCTCCACATGTGGCTTTTCTTTTGCCAGCCGCGACATGGTTTCGCAACACCATGACGCTACTGCACAATTTCTCTAGCCGGCGCTCGTGTCAGCACTCATCACAGGTAACGCAGATTCACCAAACCTACGAGTTCCTGCTCCAGCGTTCGTTGCAGCACCCGGACACCAAATTCGACAGCGCCCTCCGCTACTTAGCCGCAGATCTCAGATAAATTCTCATTACGTTCCAACAGTCTTCTTCCGCTACTTTCCAGCACTACGATGCTATGGCGTGTCGCTAACGGTGCCGTGCACTGTATTTGGCTTCGGTGGCGCATCTCGTTCTGGTTCATCCTCGTTTGCCTCCCGCGGCTGAGACGCCGTTGTCTCAACGTCACCCAACTACGGGTACGCGCCACAAGAAGAAGATTCAGTTTTCAAGCACATGAGTTTTCAATCTTCGGCACATCTAGCCCTCCGTGATTATTCCTGTTCATCTCCTCTACAAAAACTTACGGACTCTCCCTGCGCAGACCTGATGCCATGATAGGTATGTTGACGTCACCCGAGGAGATAGGGTAGTGCCGTACGACTAACGTTGCCGGGTCGGAAATTTGAAATTCAAGTGGTCGGTGACAAGATATTGTACATGGTGACTCCTTATAAAGTAATTGATAAATGGAACAGTTACATGTTAGTCGATGGCATCTTTTAGTGCGCAACAGACTATTTCCAAACGTCGTGTGGTTACAATAACACAAGTAATATTTCACAAGATAACGCAAGTAATTATTCTGTTGTGCATTCCTTCACCGACTATACAACATCTTCCCTGAATTTACTGAAGATCCCTAACAAAGAGCACCATCCTAAAGGTAGGAACAATCGAGTCAACGTCGCTCTCGCCGCAAAGGAGAAAGTCAACGTGTGTTACCTACCATATCTTTGGAAGGCCAGAAATTGTTAATGTATAGCAAATTTGACCACCAGGATTTTTCGCAGAGTTGAATTTCAGTGCCCATGATGTCGCTCCAGAATGGACCGTCACCGAGGGCCGGCATAAGGAACAGAAGCCCGAGGGCCAATACTAGCGGGGGCGTCATCCTAGAGGAGAGGAAGGAGGACAGTAAGGCACTTCGAAAGCAGAAAATCAAGGCAGGCACACTACGTTGTGACTCCGAGGCGACATACGCCCACCTAAGCCAATCACAGGTGCTTCCATGTTTGT
Source organism: Ornithodoros turicata (assembly GCF_037126465.1). NCBI lineage: Eukaryota > Metazoa > Arthropoda > Arachnida > Ixodida > Argasidae > Ornithodoros > Ornithodoros turicata. Next base: position 487,862 of record NW_026999405.1, read on the forward strand.
TGGGGGAGTGTACCTGCACGAGTTTATGTGTCTTGATTCTTGAAGTACCTGGTACAACCAGTGGTTCACTATTATTTTTCACTACAGTACGGCAAGCAATGGGGTAGAGTATCGCCCCCGGCGATGAAACTCCAGAATCATTATTAAAATAATGTTGTTGTCGCTCTTCACTGATATTACTTTGTGCAAAACAAGAGGAAGAAGAAAGCATCACATAGTTCTGCACTTTTTATTGTTCTAATTGAAGCATAATCGTAATTGGGAATACATTTGTTGCGGACTCTGTGTGATTCTGTTAAGAGTATGTGTATCATGTTGACGATCGACTGTTCAACAGGGCTTGACATTTCAGTCTAATTACGTCTGTAATTATTTGGGATGAAGATAATAAAATAAGCGAAAAAACAAATATGGAAGCTGCACCTGCCTTGCTCTTGCTTACCGTTCACCTCCTTCAGTTCTCATCTCGCTTTCACGAATTTTCATGAAAAGACATTGCTTCCATTGCTGTCCGCCTATTGTGATCATTTCACGTTGTGACAATTTGGTGATCAGATTGTGATTTGCACACGCCACCTGTCTCACTAACACGTGAAGTACCTATAGCTTTATGCGCGGCATGCCGCAGGATTGGACAGCCACTATTTCAAAGAGAAAACGTCCTTACGTCGATTTCAATGAGAGAGGGGGTGGACAAAAACATTTTTGCTCAACTAGTTCTCAGTCATCTAGTTCGATAAAGCTTTAGCTCGACTCAGGTTAAATCCGCTTGGTTAACCGCGCGCCCTTGGAAGGCGTGCCGGGAAACGTGATGTAAAACGACGCACTCTAAAAACTGAACTTCATCGCATACCACGGCTCTGCGCCAACCATTGCCACCAATGATAGGGTTATCGCTTGTCATTCGAAGAGAGAGGGGCGTACATCTTTTGTGTCAATTTGGATATATTATAATTGACACAAAAAGGCGCACGCCTCCCTCCCTCTTCGAATCAGAAGCATCAACCCTATCACTCAATGCAATGGTTGATGCAGAGCGTGCTATGCGACGAAGTTCAGTTTTTAGAGTGCAGTGATGGCGCATACACCAGAAATACGAGGACGACGATCGGAGACGATAGGAAAAAGTATGTCGAAAAAGCAAGGCGTAAAAGGCAGGGCATAAAAGCAAGGCATAAAAACTAAGCGGCGGAATAGCAAGCCGACGTCCCGTTTGGCTGACCTTTCCCCAGTTTTTTTCCCTTTTGGTCTAATAAATATACCCCCCTCCCATGAAAACCAAGGGAAGGCAAAAAAAAAATGGAAACATCACAGTACCATTACCATTTTTATACACATGTGGCGCGTTCCTGGAAGCGCGTGAGCACCGTAGCATCGTTGCGCAGTCCGTACTTTTGCAGTGAGTGGCACTACGATGCTACGGCGCCCATGATTTCCCCCACATCTCCCAAATTGCACAGCGACTGCCGCAGTGGCGCTGCGTGTTCTTCAAAAACCTACTGGACAAGACTTGTCCCAGCACCTTTTTCCGGTTGCAAACCATATTCTCGTTGTTTTTCCTAAAGCGAAACTGTACTCACCTCCAATATTTATTGAACAGGAATCGGATCACGTTCAGTCTTCCGTCATTTTCCTCGAGCTCTCTCCAGGAAGTGTACACTACGAGTAAGCCACTGTAATTAGAAATCCTCGTTGATAACTCACGCACACTTGAACGAATAGGTGTAAAATATTTCCATCGCTATTCCGCCATGTCTGACCTCTTCTAGCTACGAGACTTTCACAAACTTACGCTTACCTTATCAGAAAAAACGAGTCCACACCCAGCGTAAAGTTTATGATGCCGGAGAAGAAAAAGTTGTCCGAGTACATTTCGTGACCGTTGAACAGTCCGCCTGGAAGAGACAACAAGCAAAACTGGGTCGTACAAAATATTTAATCAATTTCACCGAAATATATTTTGTCCTGTGAAGCTATTGTGAAGGAGTGTGAAGGGAAGATATTTTATACGTTCCGATCTTTGAAGGTGAGGGGTAAACCCTGGACAAACTAAGAGGTTCCGTTGAGTTTTGCTATAGTGCTGGCCCAGTTATCCCCCCCCCCCCATTAACACCTTAGAGATTTCCAGAACACAACACGGACGCCCCGGATATGTCATTGTGTCGCCCTCATACTTGCGAAACAGTCTTGTCGCGCTTATTGCCGCTTTCCGCCCCATTGCGTTCAATGGCCTCTGGCCTCCCACAGTATTCTTCCAAGTGAGGGCAAACATCTGTCAACGGGCGCAAAGCGTGCAACTAGTGGATATTACACTCGGAGCTTCAGCACAAAGCACGCTGATGGTCTACCATCATTCGGAATGATACCGTTGATATGATACCGAGTGATGATCCGAATGATACCGAGTGATAACGCTACCGGTCTGTGCAATGTGTGCCCTTCCCTGCGCTATGCGGTGAAGTTCTATTTCAAAGGAACGGTCGCATCCGTTCCACGCCACATACGTGTATGCACACGAGGGACATCTCCACGCAATAGTATAGTGGAAGAAAAAGCAAAAACTGTTAATGGGGCAGAAGCTAGGCCACGTGTTATGCTGAGCATGCGCACGGTGCCAGAATACCGAGAGTTGTGTGGTGCCAACGTCACCTACAAAACACAAAAACGAACATCACAAGAGAAAGCTAAGACGCGAGGCAAGACAAGACAATATCGTCACGGGCGTTAGGCCTCATTATATGGCACAGTGAACCCCTAAACGACCTTACGTAGTGATTAAGAGTTCACCATTGTCGAGTGGGCTTTTCGTGGCCGTAGCTATGGTACGAGCAGCCATCAGCCTCATAGGTAGCCATTGCATGGTAACCATGGGAAAACTGTGTTTGAAATCGTCTGCAGCGATTGGTTGAAGCAGACGACATCCCGGCTTTATATGTCAACGAGGCGAAGGAATGAGAAGAGCGATTAACGGGTCTTCTGTGTCTAGTCGGCCTTGATACAGAGCACCCAATAGACGACACCGTTAGCGTCTTTCCCTGTCCCCTACACTCTAGAAATAGAACCTCCCCACGTAACAAGCCAAATGCCATCAACTGTACGTAATATCACCGCCTCCCCTAGTATTCCCCATAGTATTCCCCTAGTAATTTCTCCCTAGTATTTTTCCTTCATCAACATCAGCGTCAATATCATCGTCGTTCTCACTTTTGATTTTTGGAGAACGCTTTGCGTACGCCTGTTTGTAACGGTCTTTGTGAGGCCAACAAGGACAAGTCATGGGCAAGCTGTCTGCGCCACTGCTTTTTGGCCGTTAACGTCACTACATAAGTGTCACAAAAATGCGTACGCCTCCTGCTTTCAACAAGTCAGGGGAGTCAGTGTCATTCTAGGTAATGGTTTGCTAACTGCGTGTTGCGGCGATGAACGTATGCTTCGAAAACTTTAGTCAACCAAATTCCCGACTGACATGGTTCTGCCCATTCATTTGTCTAGAATGGGAGGCGAACATCTTTCTGTCACACTTATGCAGGTACGTATGAAACTGTCACACAAAGGCGTACGCCCCTCGCTGTCCACAAACCGAGTTTGATAACGGTATGATTCTGTGCAACGGTTGATCCTCATCGTGTTATGTGGTGAAGCTTTGTTGTAAGAAAGGAGCGGCTGCGCCGCAGAATATTCCTTTACTCTAAAAACTCAGCTTCACCACATAGCACGCTCTGCGCCAACCGTTGCCACGAATGATAGGGCTGATTAGGAGAGAGAGAGGGAGCGTACGCCTTTTTGTGTTAATTTGGACGTATGACACTTGATACAAAAAAGCGTATGCCTCCCTCTCTGCTCGAATAAGAACCCATAACCCTATGGCACTGGTTGGCGCAGAGCGTGCTATGCGGTGAAGTTCAGCTTTTAGAGTGTTGAGGTTAGCAGACCACAGAAAGTCATGACGTTGAGCGTTTACGCGGTGGTGGTGGTGGTGAAAGGGCTCGGCATTGTCCGCCTCACAGAGGTGGGCAACACCACGACGGACGCCCTGGGGGAATGTGCGTCCTGGGCAGACTTCTAAGGGAACTGTGCCGACATATACAGGGTGTCCCAGAAAACGTGTCATTGAATTATAATAAAAAAACTACGACACCTAGAATCATGCGGTCAACGGCATTTGTTCTTATTAGGTTTTTGCCACCTTGTAAAGTTAATGTCATATACCTCAAGTTTAATTATGCAAATATTTGCGAAGTGAACTCAGATTTGCCAAGGGAAGGTCACTTTTTTACCCCACCAATATGAAGAGCGTACCGAATTCACTCAAATCCATGATAATTGACAGTAATATTCACAAACTGTCCCATCGGAAAAAATAGCCGAATATCATGCTTTTCGGAGCACCGGACCATAACGCGCGATGTCTTTCTGAGCGCAATCGCTCGCAGTCCGACGAAAGGAGGTTCCGAAGCCAGCCCACAGAGTGATAGTAGAAAAAGTAACAGCTCCTAAAATTGGGGGAGGGAAAGCATTATCACAGCGAAAGTCGGACGTGATAAGCCATGCCTCCATTATCTCTTTCTGCGATGCCGGGGTGGGCTGGGTTTCCAACCTCCTTTCGTCGGACTGACACAGATTGCGCTGAAAAATTCATCGTGCGCTATTCTGTGCGACCTCCGCAGAGCATGATGTTCGGCTACTTTTTCCTATGGGATAGCTCCTGAATATCCCTGTCAATTATCATTAATTTGAGTAAATTAGACACGCTCTTCACATTGGTGGGGTAAAAAATGACCTTGCCTAGGCAAATTTCCGACTTAGGCTGGCAAAAATTTACATAATTAAACTTACGTTACACGACATTCACATGAGGAGGTGGCAAAAACCCAGTAAGAACAAATACAGTTGACCGCATGACTCTAGGTGGTGTAGTTTTTTTATTATAATTCAATGACACGTTTTCTGGGACACCCTGTATGTCTGAAAGCGTCTGAGGAAAACCCAGGAAAAACCCCAGACAGCACAGCCGTACAGCCGTCACCGGGATTCGAACCCGAGTATTCCCCAGTCCCGACGTGACATGGCCAGTACGCTAACCACTGAGCCACGGGAGCTGGTGAGCGTTTACGTGGCAGCAGAAAGCTATAGCATTCTTCGCATTTCCCGTTAAGACCTATCGCTGGTGTACATAGACACGAAATACAGCTAAACGACATCTATTACCTAAAAATCGGGAGCACGAAAACCGTGTAGGACATATTTACTTCATTCACCATGTATACGGTGTCATCTGAGCGATATCGCTGTACAAAATGACATAAATGCAGGTAGACCATATTCGTGACTGGGAAAGCCTGAGGTGGGGAAAGCTAAGGCTCACACCCAGTCATGGACACCTCACCATAGGATTTTGTTTTTTACTTACGAAAGGGTTGGACGCTCTCTATAAAAAAGTAACTGTGTCCAAATATGATCCAGGCCATTGACAGGAATCGTATGCCATGAAGCACAGCAAGGGATGTGCGTTTGCCGTTGGAAGTCTGGATTCCGAACGCCGAGAATGTCAGCAGGACTTCCATAACGATGGCAGGAAGAGTGACCTGCTTGAGCGTTTTGTCTGGAAGCAAACAAATATTGAAATAACTCTTGCAGCAGAACAACAGTATGGCAACAAAGTCGCTAACACTCGCAAAATCCGCCTTGGACTAATGGAATCCCAACAGCTACTTATTCGGCCATTCCAGTCTCTTTTTGTCGTCATTGGTGTGGAGTGACGCTGATCAAAACCATTTGAAAATAAAACGTTGTCAAAATAAATATTTTCAAATCCATCCTTTCTAATTGGTCGACAGCCAAAGCCTTCTACGTCCGAGTACGAAAATAGTACGATATGCATTCTTGGAATGGGCATTCGAGTCTAAGGCATTTCGATGCAGGATATTTCTGTGCGGGTGTTTCTGTGCGGGTGTTTCGGTGCACGGGCACGGTGGTGCACGGTGGTGGACATCTTGGAGAACGCACGTTTTTGGTACATTGACAGTTCGGTGCACGGGCATTTCGGTACAGTCGGGCCGACAAATATGTCTCCGTGAGCCCGGCCGAGCCGGGTCACGCAGCTAATTCCTTACAATTAATGCAGGGCTATTAGTTCATATCATGACGTGCCTTGCGTGATTCCTGCGCATATATTTCCAAAAACAAAGAAAGGGCGCTGCATTATGCGGTATGTGCATGGTTTCACCCTCTAGGACTGTATCTTATTACGGAGAAAGTCTCATTACGACAAAATAGTCCTTTAATCCCCAAGTGCGTCATGACGACCAAAATCTCAGCTCGACAACGGGTTGTGGGCTGCCGCTTCCGGTTCAGACACGTGTACACCTAGAGATAAGGTTTGTGCGATAGGGGGAGACGCCCCTGTCTCCGAGATGTTACTTAAGCGACAGTGGAAGGCAGCGGGAGCGGATTTTTGCCTGGACTGGGTCTTGCGGCGACACGACCGACGCTGCTGTGCCCTTGAACATGTAAGAGAATAAACACTGTTTCTCTTGTTCAATTGCGGTGTTCGTGTTCTTCGGGGTTGCGGCGGGTCGATTACGGAACCACCCCGGGTTTGTGGGCCGCGGTCCCCACAAGGTCGAGGCAATTACGACCGAAGATGTCTCATTACGGCCAAAGGTAGAGGCATTCAAGTACAAGCCACAATGTTGTCATATTTATTGCGACCTGGGTAGCCATAACGGCACGCTGCATGGCTTAGACTCTTCTCGATGCACATTGACACTGCACATCATATCATAGTGTGGTCTGAGAGCAGTTTGGCTCACAGTAGCCATACATGCATATACAGGGTGTTTCACTTAAGTGATAAAAAAGTCTAACTGGCGACGTACCCGTCGGAGGATTGTGGGACTTTTGGCAATAACTTTCGGGAAACTTTTGAAATTTTTTTTATTTAACTTTGAAAATAGCCAAGCGAATCTTACTTTTTTTTAACGAAATATGAAGTCCCCCACGGATAACTGCAGGCCCAACAAAAACTATGCGCAGTACAGCAACAGAAATAGTCACTTGGGCATTAAAGAATTATTTACGGTCATGAGACTTGGACGTAATGAGATGCTACCGACACTCTAGAACCTTCACAAAGCCACTTGGCATTCATCATGAGTCCTCACATCTTCCACCACCACGCACTCAAAACCAGAACAACAACAACAACAACAAATAAATCGTGACTATGACCTGGGATGATTCACCACTGGAGAGCAGTACACTACCCCATTACACGATTGCAAATGAAGTTGAACTTATGTGCAAAACCAGAATAAATGGGAAGCGGTTGGAAAGTCCGTCCACAACGTCCTCTACTTCCACAAAAACGTGTACTGCAACGATAACGCTCTTGCCCGCATGCCTTATGGACTTTGGTGTGCTGGACTTTGTAACATCGTGTTCTCTTATACGTGAGTCACAGCTGGAGATGCCAGGGCGGGCATTATTCGCTGAGTCACCGGGCCGTACGGGGCCTGGCCGCATAAAAACGGGAAGGCCTGTGCCGGACCGGGCTCGTAAAAGTTGGCCGGTGCAGAGGTCTAGTCACGCACACGCGAAGCGTCCTGAACTCGTCGGAAAAACGTACTTTTAGGCCTTGGGCCCTTACGCACGTTTCGTGCAGGGGAATCAAAAGGAAGCATGTATTAGTGAGTTTTGGAATAGCGTACGCAAAGGCGACAGTGTACGTTATACAAAAACTCACTATTAGGGAGTTTTACCACATCGGAACCGTTCCAGGGAAAAACAGAGAGGAAGCTATCAAATGTGAGATCAGTAAAGTGATGCCAGACAGATCACAGGAATCGAAATGCTTGGTATACCATATCTTTAAAACGGTTACCGTAATGACTTTCCAAACTGCTAAATCTCTTTTAATTCTTCGAAGCCTACAGAGCCGCGATAAGTAAACAAACGGGGGTGAGCACTGTGACGCCACACGGACACCGACGACCAAAAAAATGCGTTTTTTGCATTACCTTCATTTCCTGGCGCTTGTAACATTACGATACATTGTGATAAGATGCGATACGATGTGATCCGATAAAATTGGAACGTGGTGAGCAGCAGAAATTGTCGAAATGAGGAAAACTACACTCTTAAAAATGAACTTCACCACATAGCACGCTCCTAGCCAACCATCATCCCGAATGACAACGTTCTCGCCCCTGATTTGTTGAAAACGGGAGGAGGAGCCTATTTTGTGCCATTATGCACGGCACAAAATAGGCTCCTCCTCCCGTTTTCAACAAATCTAGGGCGAGAACGTTGTCATTGGGGATGATGGTTGGCTAGGAGCGTGCTATGTGGTGAAGTTCATTTTTAAGAGTGTACGTACATTCCGGAATCAGAGTCACAGAAGACGCTAAAAGGATAGCGGACCAACGAACTGTTCCGAAGGGTCTCGTTAACCGTAGAGACATAGCGGCAAGCCCTCCGTAGTGAGAACGCGAAAACCGCGCTTTCTGTCGACATTCCTTGACGTCACCATTCGCGTCGTGACGTCGCGTTGGGCTCCACCAAGTGTGAACTAGGCATTAGAGAGCTCCTACCTCGACGCCGACTGGACCACGTTTCGTGTTTGCTCGACGTGTTTGCGTTCACTGAGCACCGACAAGGTTTTGGCACTCGCAGTGTACCAAGGCTATGTCTATCCTCCGCCCGTGGCGACCGATTGGCTGGAGCTCAACTTGTTGAGTAAACGACTGATCCCTCCGCGAATACCGTTTATGCAGATCCGGTGCCTTCAGCATGTTCTCATGCACGGCGGAGGTCAGTACGCCCATTAAGAGATCAGTCTTTCAGTGACCAACCTTAAAGGGGAGATAAGATGTAGGCTAGCTCGTTGCGCACGATGGAAGGGAACACCGAGACGTACGTCGAAGAGACGTTGTTGTCTTCTGTACGACTCTTCGTTGTCTTGGAGTTCCCTTCTTGCAATTAACAACTTTTCTGCAAACACATCACAAACATTTTAGAAACCAAATTGCTGGCCGTCACAAAAGATGCAATGTGGGTGCAATGCCAAACTTTTCGTCAGCTGAGTTAAGGCGAAGATTTGGGCAAGTTGGTACACAACTATGTAAAAACAGCGCAGAGACGGGACACGAAGAAGAAACAAGTGCACACACAGAGCGCTGACTAACAACTGAAGCTTTAATTCCCAAAGGGGCAAAACCGAAAGGAGGAGAAGAACAAGAAAGGAGGACAATCAAGAACACTCTTGAAGATAAGCAATCTCTTTGTACAATAGATCTATACTGACGGCTTGCTGACACATCTTTCACCTCTATTATGAATAGACATCTACCTGTTTGTAAACCAATGACGTCATAGTGTTCGACAGCGCCACGAATTTGGTAGAGTTGAACTATGCTCAAAGCTAGTGGCGAACAAGGTCGTGCCCGAAAGCCACGGTCTTGAGGGGATTACGATGGTCCCTGAAAGGGACGCGACCATCGGTCCTACTTTTCTTTCAATAGGAGGCAGCGAACAATTGCCAATTCGTGGAACCCAGCCCTCCCCTTTCGGTTTGTTTCGGTTTCGGTCTGTCTACCAACGTCATGATGACGTTTGTCGGGTAGAGGTCTATTCGTGCTCCTTCGTAAATTTCCCTGGCGAGCTTATCGGAGTAGCTCCTAAGTACACGTGTGTCTTCCAAACGAGGTCTTCCGGTTGCAACAAAATGCATGTAAGGCCTTTCGTCCAGTGCAAGTGTAATGTTATTTATGACATTCCTCTGACTTGCGGGAAGTCATATGTGGGGCAGACAGGACGGTGTCTGAATGACAGGCTGCGCGAACACTCATCCTCCCTGCAAACCCACACAGGCTGCAACCTGGCCATGCACTGTCGAGATTGCGGATGCCGACCTCGTTTGGAAGACACATGTGTATTTAAGAGCTACTCCGACAGGCTCGCCAGGGAAATTTACAAATGAGCACAAATTCATACTAGGGGTGAAAGACGTGTCAGCAAGCCGTCAGTAGACCTATTGTACAAAGAGATTAATTATCTTCAAGAGTGTTCTTGATTGTCCTCCTTTCTTGTTCTTCTCTCCATTCGGTTTTGCACCCTTCGGGAAGTAAAGCCAAGGAGATGAAACTCGCGAGTTCACTTGCGGACTAAAGTGAGGCGCTGCGAGCTTTTCACGTCATCAAACGTCAGAATTTTTACGTCGAAGCGCGAGTTCTCAACCGTCACGAGCCCATTGGCTCCTGAGGCCACTCCCCCGGTATGCGAGCGCTAATTGGTTGGTTTGAAATTATGAACTTTCCCTGGCGCGCTTAAGCCGGCGACACCGTGTCGGCGTCGCCGGAGCAACTCGCCGCAAAGTTTCGAAATGTGTTGTGTGCAGCAGGGACACAAGCAAAGCATCTATGCCGGTACCGCTTTGGATGGTTTTTAGTGTCCTTTCCTAACATGTTGTCGATACCGACTCTGAAAAGCTCGGTGCATCATGGATACTGCTGCATGTCAATTCGGTGATCGATAAATGGAAGGCAGGTCTGATTCGCTTGCTTGGTTCGACAACGATTCAAGAAAGACGAATACTGCGTTTTTCCGCTACCCACTCGATGACAGGTAAGTCAGTTCCTATCCATTCTGCCGCTTAGCATGGCATAGTGCCACACCTGTGGCATATACGCAGCATTTTGGCAGGTAGAATTTGTTGTTTTCACGTTTCTGATACCACTCTTTCTTGTTCAGGTATAAGCACTCAACCCATATCTGCTTCAGAATATGATTTGCATGGATACAGTAGAATGGATAAGCCATCAGAGTGGTTGAAACATCATCTTTCGGCATAGCAGCTGCACTGCCAGGTGCCTACACAAGCAGCAAAGGGATATGGACATGTTCTCTCTCATGCCGGATCTCTGATTGTGTGTACCTGTGCAGCTAATATAATGTTGTTCTACTGTGAAATCTTCCACGTGAGACATCAGCTATCAGTGAATGCAAAGTTGCTTCGGCATATCATTCGAACTTCAGAAACAATGCTCATATCATGTTCGTGTTTTGCACAGCTACAACAGACTGCAGTTTGTGATTTGAAAATATCTATCTCGAAAAATAAAGCAATTTGTGTAACAGAAACAGCAAACGTTTCCGCATTTTGTTATTTATCTCACTCGACGCGAACGAAAATCCACAACCACCCAGAACCGCCAAAGCGGGAGAGAGGGTTGAGAACAGATGAAAGAGGGAAAGGGAAAAGCACCGCCAGCGTCACAGGTCACCCGGGGAAACAGAAAAAGCAAAAAAGCTACTCAACCGTCGTCCAACGATTGGCCCAACGCTAGATGTCACGTGAGTTTTTTTTCCCACAATAGAAATATACTACACGTTCATCCCCCTGGTAAAGCTTCAGTTGCTAGTCAGCGCTCTGTGTGTGCACTTGTTTCTTCTTCGTGTCCCGTCTCTGCGCTGCTTTTACGTAGTTTCGTCAGCGTCCACAAAAGCATTGACAGCTGCCGCTGAAACACCTTCCGTGATCGCCTGCAATTTTTTTTAGACGCACTCCGTCATCATGAACTTATTTTTACCATCCCTGTTGGAACGGATTATAAATATGATAAACCTGTGAAACAGAGCACATTGCCCTTCACATTCTCATCAGAAACACAGTTGTACTCCTCAATGAGACGCTTCGTGTGTTCAGGAACTCAGAAGTTGCGTTAGGCTTCCTGTTGCTTATCAAAGCAGCAACCTACGTTGCTGGAGAGATAAAGTACACGCAGATTTGGGCCTTGTTCTTTGATCCCTACCATGATTCTTATCAGCGTAAGCTTTCTCGCCATTCCTTGTCGATTCTGTTCCTCTTCTCCGAGAGTAGTCCAGCAGCGTTCCCACAATGGAGAGCACAAAGAAGGCGGATAACACGACTCTGAAAACAGGAATGTAAAAAATGTGAAGCATTATCTGCGTGGAGGTACAATTATTAATTTTGTTTCGTCCTAACCTTTTACAGCACAACGTAGTGTGTCATAGTGATGTCACGTACTATATATTCTCCACGTTCTCACTTTTTCTTATATAACTTTCCTCAACCTTAGCGCTCTGAAAACAAAGCTTAACCGCATTACACGCTCCCACATAGGCATTTGAGGGGGGGGGGGGCTGCATCCTTTGACCTCAGGCTGTGAAGGCCGTGGAGCATGAAAATGACTCCCCTAGAGACATATTTTTACAGGATTTGCACGTACACCTCTGTGAATTCTGATTACCGCAGCTTACGTTTGTTGAGTCAGAAAAAAAACGTTGCATAGCAGGAACATACAGGGTGTTTCAAAAAACGTGTCATTCGTACTTTATAAAAAAACGGGGCGACGGAAAAATACGGGGTAAACGGCATTTGTGTGGCAACTGAATTTGCCATCTTGCAAAAATATTTTTATTCGATTTTAATTAAAATTAATTGAATTTCTTTAATTGAATTCCAAAATTTCCCAAGTCAACCTAACGTGTTTTTTTTTTACAGAATTAGAGAGCCCGTAGCAAACTTAGTCAGATCCACCAAGAAATCCGCTCGATATTGCAAATGGAACTGCCCAAAAAAAGTCCCGAAATTGAGGCTTCAAAGTTTCGGGTATTCAACGGCGCACGAAATCAGACGCAAAGATTCCTGGAGAGGAGGACTTGCTCGTGCCCCCACGAAAGATAGAAGGTCGAAAAAAAAACAGGGCGGGAAAAAAGAGGCGGAATCATTTTTGTTTGCCGCTTGTCAACGTATGGTGGAATGTCACCCGCCTTGTTATCGGCGCGTCTTGTGCTGCACGCCGGTCCGGCGATAAACTGTTCTTCATGGGGGCAGGAACATGTCCTGCCCTCCGCGCATCTTTGCGACTGATTTGGTGCGCTGTTGCATACCCGAAACTTTGAAGCCTCAACTTCTGGACTTTTCTTGGGCAGTTCCCTTTGCAATATCGAGCGGATTTCTTGGTGGTTCTGACTAAGTTCGCTACGGGCTCTCTAATTCTGTAAAAAAAAAACGTGAGGTTGACTTGGGAAATTTCGAAGTTCAATTCAAGGCCACGAGACACATTCCGAACCTTGGATGAATGAATTTTGATAACTTGCTAATAATTTGGAGTGTCTGCTTCCCCCCTATATGACCCACAGAACCAGTAACCGCACCTTGACAGCCGACAAGGGTCCGAGCATCCTCAGCCTAGTGTGAACATCCATTGAACGCCTCCTGGACGCGTTAGTTGGGGTGCTCCAATAAGTATACAGCAGCAGATGTCCCACATACATCAATATATCAGCCTGTGGACACCGTCCGCACCCCATCCGCACTGTGTCCACAAAGAGGCGTTTGAGCGCCCGTTTTCGCTTTGACCCTCCGTCGTCTTTTTCTCTCCCGCTCCGTCTGACTGCATGCGTCGCCACCAAAGGAAAAATCTGTGCAGAAGGCTTGCTTTTTCGCCACGCGCGGAAGTGAGAGTCACGTGATGCCATAGCCCGTTGTGCGGATGATTCCAAACGCCGTTAGAGAGGCTGGAGAAACATGGCGGCGTCTGTAATGGCTTGTAGTAATACAGTAGTTTTCAACGCGAACAGCACCAGTACAGCTTGAAGTTTGTGCAGCAGCTTTAGGTGGGTATGCCTTGTAGGTAACGGATACAGCACAGGGGGCCACTATCTATGACCGAAATACAGGTAAAAGGCCGTGGTGCCTTTGTTAGCGCTCGCGTTTTAGACTCCACTGTTCTTGATGTCGCTTTAGCTCACTGGTTAGTGAATAAAAATGCAATCGATCCTAGCTGAGCTTGTAATATAGGCATATTAGCGCATGTCTGCTACTTTTATTTAGTGATCCACTCACTGTGTTCTCGAGGTTTTTTTGTTTGTTTTGTTTTTTCAGGCATAAACGGGAGCTGTGCCGCTCAGCATCGGTCATTTCTCATTGTGTGTGTCTCGGCGTCTCCCAGAAAGTGTTGCATGTTTTCTCTTTGAGCAATCTTGGAATTATTTACTGACTTGTGCGTTAGAGGTAAGAATGCTACGAGGGGTGTACAAGTCAAACCGGGACTTTCTGTCTCCTGAGTGTACAAATGGCTCGCGCTACATCTTCATTTTCACACGCGACAAGCCTCCGCGTTCACCACTTGATGGTCCAAAGTTTGTGCAAAATAGAACACACGTGCTGGACATGATGGCCGACAACGAGGTGAGCGCGCACATCGAACAGCGAATTGTCATGAAGTTTCTCGTGAATGAAGACGTAAGGTAATCTGAAATTCACAGAAGATTTCAGGTTCAGTATAGTCACGATACACTTAGCCGCAGCAAAGCGTTTGAGTCGTGCAAACGGTTCCGAGACGGCCGTACATCATTGCAGCACGATCCCGGCCGGGGCAGTTCCGAGCCCATTGTCAGAGTTCCTGAGAACATCCAACTTGTGGAGCGCCAGATCCTCAAGGGCCGACGGATAACATGTCTCGAACTGGCTCGAAAGACGGGTCTTTCTGTGGGAACGTTGAACGCTCTCATTCATGAACAGCTCCAGTTTCGATAAGTTAGTGCCCGTTGGGTCCCGAGGCAGCTCTCCGTCTTTGACCGGCAGAGAAGACTGGAAATCTCCCAAGAGCTGAGGTACCGTCTCGACACTGAAGGACAGCCGTTCCTTGATCGGATCATCACGTGCGATGAAACGTGGGCGCACCATTTCACTCCTGAGTCTAAACGCGCATTAAAACAATGGAAGCATCCGGGCTCGCCAGCTCACAAGAAGTTCCAAAGCACCCCGTCTGCGGGTAAAGTCATGGCCACGGTTTTCTGGGACAAGGCTGGCATATTTCATGTTGCTTTTCTGCCCAGTGGTGCCACCATCAATAGTGCATATTACTGCCATGTCGTCAGAGATGTACATAAAGCGCTGAAGCAAAAGCGGCCGTGACCCATCACCAAAGGAGTCCTCCTCCAACAGGACATTGCACGCCCGCATACCGCACATCTCACGACACGCACCTTACAGTAATGTGGTTGGGAGTTCCTGCTACATCCCCCTTACAGTCCAGACTTCGCCCCCAGCGATTCCCATCTCTTCGGGCCACTGAAGGCGTTCCTTGGGGGCCGCCACTTCAGCTACGACGACGACGTCAAGAATGCGGTCCGATCATGGCTTCTACGCGGCGGTAAGGATTTCTACGCTGCTGGCTTCCAAGCTCTCATGAAACGCTGGGGCAAGTGCATTAGTCCAGCTGGAGATTAGGTTGAAAAATAAAACTAATTTATCGCCTGTAAGTTCATTTTGCTTTTGCGAAATTGAAAAATCACGGTTTGACTTGAACACCCCTCGTAGATAAGCGGGATGTACTGCCAAATGCTGGTATGCGTGTGCGCCATAGGCAGAGACCGATGATGCCTGTATTATGTCTGCCGTTTTTATCAGTGTGCCTTGGCGGCAGAACTTCGACTTGGCCATTGAGTTCCAGAGGCTGGAAAACACACGAAGGAACAATTTAAAGGAACCGGTAGCCGTTCATAAGGCGTTTAGGAGCGTAAGGATACAGTTGCGTCGATTCCTTGCAAGATACTAACTAATTATACAGCGAGTAACATGGATGTTTTTTATCTTGTTTACATAACGTGGCGATATTGTGATCACGATCTGTATGAACGGGAATGGTCTGGATATGGCATCTTGTCACATTCTTTCATTATATGTGCTGCTTATGTGCAAGCAGGCATGTGCGAATGCACCTGTAAATAAAACCCACATGGAAATAAAGTGTTTTGGGTGCACACTAGCGTCTTTGTATTCACTTCATGATTACAATTATGATACTTCCATAGGCGGGCGGTACCTATGGCGCGAGAATAGATCCTCCACAGGTCCCTCGAAGATCAGCATCGGCGGTCCTACGACGTTCATTTCGCATAATTTGCTCTTGATTAGCAAGGTAGTACGGGGGTAGTTGAAACGTATCCGAGAGGAAATGTTTACGTTCGTGAGACGTACCCAGCATCCACAACCCGACGTTCGCTGGATGTTGATGGGCGGCTAGTGGTTCTGTGGGGGTTGGGGGGGGGATATACGTTGATTGCTACAAAAAAAAAAAAACTACGTCCCACCCCGTCCTCAAATCAGAAGCGATAACCACATAATTCGGCACTGCACCCTAAAAACAGAACTTGACCGTATTAGACGCTGCACGCTAATCATTGCTACGAATTATAGGGTTACGGCTTCTATCTCTTTTACGGCCCGTACCCACGTGCGGACTCATCTGGGGAAACTGCCTGCCGCAAGAGGCAAGGCGGCAGCCGCTACCGCATGCGGTTTCCGCGGCTCTCGTGATATCGACGCCCTGGACGTGCTGCAGACTGCGTGGGTGGCCGGATGAAATCAAGAGTGTGACGCAATCTCGGTTCGCCACCTGATTGGCCGAGAATGCGCGGCATGCTGCTAAAAATCGTGCATTGCGTGGTCGGAGCGAAGGCGGCTTCTCCCGCAGCGCGGCAAGAATTTTCCGCCCGGTGCGCATTTGCCATATGTGGGTACGCGGTCTTACCGCTTCCTGATCAAAGTTACTCTATTTTCTCTCTGGATTTATTGAACTTGGGTAGCCATACTTGTAGCACCGTGCAGATATGTTAAGGGACACTAAGGCGCAATAAAATATCCTCGCAGAATGAAACATGCCACAGCATTAGAAAGACAATGTGTTTCGTGATTTATGAACGTGAACGAAACCACGAGCTTCTCTCCTTCTTGAGCAGGGCGGAGTGGCTTCCCATTGATTTGCTCAAACGCTCAATCATTGCTGGAGATTGGTTGAGAAGACCAGTAATGACAGGAGAGGAGACTGAAAATTTCCGTCGCACATAGATCACCAACCCCAGTTCGATTTGTATTGCTGTCAAGGCAACGGCTTCATACGCACTCTTAAGAAAGAACTATACTCTAAAAACAGAGCTTCACCGCATAGGAAGCTGTGCGCCAACCACTGCCACGACTGATAGGGTCATCGCTTCTGATTCGAGGAGAGAAGGGGCGTACGCCTTTTTGTGGCAATTTGGATATATGGTAATTGCCACAAAAAGGCTCACGCCTCCCTGTCTCCTCGAATCAAAAGCGATAACCCTATCGTTAGCGACAATGATTGGCGCACTACGTGCCATGCGGTGAAGTTCTGTTTTTAGAGTGTACACCGCATGGCACGCTCCTAGCCGCTCCTAGCAAGGATATCGTTATCTGCCCCGATTTGTTGAATAGGCGAGGCGTACGCCTTTTTTGTGACACTTATGCAGTTCAAAATTGTCACAAGAAAGGCGTGCACCTCCGGTTTTCAATAAATTAGGGCAGATAACGATATCATTCGAGATGATGGTTGGATAGGAGCGTGCTATGCGGTGAAGTTCATTTCTAGGAGTGTACTTGCCGCTTTAGCGTCCCAAACAAAGCGTATGCCCCGCTTTTCCCTCGTACCAGAAGTGGTAATGCCGCATTGTTCCGTGCAACGGATTAGCCTTGCGCGTGTTATGCGGTGAAGTCGAGGAAACTTCCTACATGCACATTGTTATACACTGATTATGCATGCACTGTATAACTTATTCCAATATATACCTTCGTACGCTGCCACTAGAAGAAAGCAAGTTGACGTCACATACATGAAGGAAATACGAAGCACGAAACTTAATTGCACTGCGTAGTTGAACGTGACTTACATGACCACAATCTGTATTTTGGTCAATGGCTTGTCTTCCTTGATTTGGCACTCTGTGACTTCAGCCTTCATATCCAGGTGACCGACCGCTAAAACGTTCAGACGAATATAGATAAGTAGCAACAACAAACAAGTCAGGCTTTCCACACCATGTTACACTGTGAGGAGAGCGTTCTGGTACTTTCCTCACATTGAGCATATCCCGCAGTCCAGATTTATACACCATAGCACACGAGCACGATTTATGACGTTATTGGCTAATGTTATTCCGATTTAGAGTGTCGTTACTTATGAGACTCGCCGTCGAACGCCATTCTTGAAGTACGAGTACAGCTCAGGGAGTTTTCCACAACTTTCCATAATTCGGGACTTTACGTCACGAGACAACTGCTATCATGAGCAGCGCCAGAGTGGTCGCGTCTGTGGATTAATTTTGCCCACCAGAGGGTACTTGAACGTGCGCTGAAAGTTCTACACACGGCACGCCACATTTAACGTCCCTCGCGGAAGACGATGCACAACTTTGAGGCCTGTCTGATGTTTGGACAGATGATAAAAAACTGCATCAGAAATGCACATTCAGTGCCACGTGTTGTGGGATATTTTTTAGGGACAATGGAAGTTGCAATTGCCTGTATGCAGGTATGGAGCCGACCCGCATTATACGGATGCATCGCGCATTGCTTAGTACTGAAAGACTGGATGCGCACTGGATCTGGGTCAACAAAGCCACCGTTCCACGTCGCGAGGTCTAGTAACCCGCACTGTGAGAACCTCCCGACATAAAAGGTCAAAATGCTTTCCATGCCCAGGTTAAAAAGAAGCCGAGACTCCATGCCGAGTTCTCGGCTCATGGAACCCCACTGAAGCGGAGTTTTTCGGATCAATCTGAGTAAATTTCACCGCCGTATATTTTCGGAGGTTTTTCGGAATGGGAATCGAATCGCCTTTGATTTTATTGGCTGGAGCCGAGGCTTGAGTAGCCATGCAGGCTACCTCTACCGGGTGTTTCAGTTAAATCCCCGGGCTAAATAATTCGCGAACGGGTGCACCAATCCACGAGCTTTCTTTTTTACAAGTATCTGTCCGATACCACCTACAAGCTGCACACCGTGTGGATTAGTGGGAGGCCCTCATTATTAAGATAAAAATGCAAATGAGTTTCGTAAAAAAGCGTAACTTCTAAAGCAGGGCGCTGTCGGTATTAAAATGGGTACTACCCCTTTTGGGACCTTCAGTGGACACCTTTTAGAGAAAAATCTGCCACCGAAGCGGGTCATTTGTTGCAGTAATTAATTAGTTTCGGTTTACGTATTTTTGTCGCGGCTTGTCGCTGCGAAGCGCAAAAGGACGCTCTTTCACTCCCTTATCCATCAATGAATTACGTCCTTACACCAATGAATTACACCAATGAATTACACCAATGAAATACGCCCTTTTGCGCTTCGCCGCGACCAGCCGCAAAAAAAAAATACGTAAACCGAAACCAATTAATTACTGCAACAAATGACCCGCTTCGGTGGCAGATTTTTCTCTAAAAGGTGTCCACTGAAGGTCCCAAAAGGGGTAGTACCCATTTTAATGCCGACAGCGCCCTGCTTTAGAAGATACGCTTTTTGACGAAACTCATTTGCATTTTTATTTTAATAATGAGCGCCTCCCACTCATTCACACGGTGTGCAGCTTGTAGGTGGTATCGGACAGATACTTGTAAAAAAGAAAGTTCGTGGATTGGTGCACCCGTTCGCGAATTATTTAGCCCGGGGATTTAACTGAAACACCCGGTATATACGTCCCTTCTGCACAGTGCTTACCAATTTCCGAGAGCTACAAGTAAGTTCAGGCTATACGTATAGGTTAAAGCTTCCGAGGTGATTACAGATTATCTCGACTAACAATTCCAACCCTAGTGGAACAATTCTATGTTACGAACAAACCGTTTTATTTGCATTGAAATTGGAATTGAACTCTGCGGAACTGGATGCAGCCTACTTACCAAAGTCAAGTATATAGGTCAAACTATTTGACGTAGGAGATCAAAATGCAATCAAAATGTATTATCTATTCGTTGACTTTGATGTAGAACCAGTGTCAACATGTTTTAAAACGAGGTGCATTCAATATATACGGGGTGTTTCTGCTAAATCCCGGGGATAAATAACTCGCGAGCGGGTGCGCCAATCAAATAACTTTTTTTTTATGAGTAGCTCTCCGATACCACCTACGGTCTACGCACCGTGTGAATGAGTAGTAGGCGCTCATTATCTAAGAAAAAAACCGAAATGAGTTTCGTGAAAAAACATAACTCCTGAAGCACCTCATCATCCTTCGCCATTAAGATGAGATTTCCCCCTTTTGGGGCCCTCTTTGGGGCTTTCAGATAAACAACTGTAAATCAGTAATTAATTGCTTTCGCTTTACATATATTTCTCGCGGCTGGTCGCGGCGAAGCGCAAAAGGACATAATCCATTGGTGGATAAGGGAGTGGAAGAGCGTCCTTTTTCGCTTCCCCGCTATCAGCCACGACACAAATATGTAAACCGAAACCAATTAATTGCTGCGACAAATGACCAGCTTCAGGCAGATTTTTCTCAAAAAGGTGTCCACTGAAGGTCCCAAAAGCTAAAAGTCGTGAAGTTATCTTGCTTTGTGCAGCATAAAGTGATTTTATCCAAACGAATATCGTTGCTGTACGTAAACAATTGAATTAGAACAAGCATTTCATGGGCGAATATGTTATGGTGTACAGAAGATGCCATCGAGGCAAATATCTTTAAAATGTCCACGTGTTATCGCACGAATATCATTCAAACTTAGCACGTAAAGTACCTCATTGAATTCTTCGTGCCCGTTCGCAACAACCGACATGCTATGGACGACCGTGCCCTTACGCCATTGATTACGTAATGTCGCCACGCAAAGCATGCCGGTGGTCACTGTCAACTTTATCAGCCGACGCGTTTTTCCCGCTTCTCCTCCGCCACAACGAAATATAACCTCCGACTGGTCTTCTCGTGACGACATATGTTTATAAACAGAGGGTCGTCTATGGAGTGAAAGGGGCGTCCTCTAAGTGAAGCCAACACGACGCCATCTTACCGGAGGAAGCACATAGAGCCGCGCATCCGGATTACAAGCATTGTTGACTCGTGTATTGCGTACGGATGCACATAGAACCCACAGGAAGCACAAAGACAACCCCAGGAATCACCTTTCATTTGTAAGTGCACAGGAATATGGTCAGGAACAACGCATGTTTGCCTCCCGCCGAAGAGCCCGAGCCATTCGGCTGGTTGCCGGGAACCCCTGAAACTCCGCTCCGCGGGTAAGTAGGCGGTATAACGCGCATACCTTGGTAACTCATTCGATCATTCATCTTGAATTCTAGGGCAAAGAAAGATATCTGCCCCTGGCTTCACAGTGAGGTATATGCCCGCCGTCACTCCAGCTAGTATACACGATCTTTCACCTAACGTGACCAAAAAATTCTAACTGGAATTGTGGGACTTTCGGCAATTACCTTCTGACAACTTTTGACACCATTAAGGAAGGCTTTGACAATTTTTAATTGCGGGAAATTTATTTTTCAATTGAACTTTAAAACTCGCCAAGCGACCCTCACTTTTTTTAGAGAAATGTTAAGTCCTCCACGGATAACCACAGGCCAAACAAAGACCATGCACAGTATCGCAACAGCAATAGCCGAAAAAAAAAAAGTAAAATTTCCGCTTTAGCCCCGCCTGCTTGATTGTCGCAAAGAAGAGCGCATGGAATATGCGGGGTGAGGAGGAAGTGTTCTCGACTCTTGTTTTACCTTTCTTTCCTCCGCTTTGCCCGTGATGCTGGTAACAACCGTTTTATCACAAAGAAAACAAAACAAGCGTCTTATCACAACGAAGGCAAAACAAACCGCAATTTTTACTAATCATTTTCCAGGTATTTCGGTAAAATTTTTACATATTCTCTAAAAAAATAGAGGTTCGCTTGGCAATTTTGAAAGTTTAACTGACAAAAATAAATTTCCCGCAATTAAAAATTGTCCAAAGCCTTCCTCAATGGTGGCTAAAGTTTCCTGAATGTGATTGCCAAAAGTCCCACAATCCCCCGGCGAGTACGTCGCCAGTTAGAATTTTTTATCATTTTAGGTGAAACACCCTGTATACCGGGTGTTTCACGCAGGTCCCTCGGCTGAATAATTCGTGAACAGCTGGCGCTAGCAAAGAAATTTCTTTTTGCTAAAGATCCTTGGGACATCGGCCATGAACCCAGTAGTGAGCGGCTCAATTGCATATGCTCACCAATTAAATAAACATCCTAACTTTTAAATTTTATTTCGCACACTTACGAAACCTCTGTTTTACACATCGGGACCTTCAGCGAAAAATATTCCTAGAAAAAAAAAAACACGTCGACACTTAGCGATTTTTCCTAGTAAATGATTGGTTGCGGTTTACATATTTCTCGCGCGGAGCAGTGCACCAATGCGCTCTTTGGATCAGCTATCCGGCTGTCAATTTCGTCTTCATCAGCCTCGTTGACACACGGGGGTGACGGAAGGTAAGGGACCGCCGCAAGACAGCAGGAGACGCTTTGGTGTTCCTTCTCCTTCTCTACACTCTTAAAAATGAACTTCACCACGTAGCACGATCCTAGCCAACCATCATCCCTATTGACAACCTTCTCTCCCTTGATTTGATGAAAATGGGAGGAGTACGTCTTTTTTGTACGGATTATGCCGTGCATAAGGACACACACACAAACGAAGGTTCCGCCTCCCGTTTTCAACAAATCAGGGGAGAGAACGTCGTCATTCGGGATGATGGTTGGCTAGGAGCGTGCTATGTGGTGAAGTTAATTTTTAAGAGCGTACACTCTTAAAAATGTACTTCACCACATAGCACGCTCCTAGCCAACCATCACCCCGAGTGACATCGTTCTCTCCCCTGATTTGTTGAAAACGGGAGGCGTCCGCCTTTTTGTGACAATTAACATTTCTACACAAGTGTCACAAAAAGGCGTACGCCTCCCGTTTTCAACAAATCAGGGGAGAGAACGGGATGATGGTTGGCTAGGAGCGTGCTATGTGGTGAAGTTAATTTTTAAGAGCGTACCCCACTAGTTCACAGACCTCGCGCCCTATTCATCATCATCCATGATAAGAGCATGCTATCTAACCTACGGAACGACAGAACCGGCAGTGCTGTTTACCAGTCGCTTTAAGAACAAATACCAAAGCGCCGCTTGAGGCTGTTCCTAATTTTCCGTCGCCCCCGTGCGTGAACCAGGCGGGTGAACACGAAATTGACAGCCGGATGGCTGAACCAAAGAGCGCATTGGTGCACAGCTCCGCGCAAAAAAAAAATATGCAAACCGAAACCAATTAATTACTCGGAAAAATCACTTAGTGTCGACGCGTTTTTTTTTCTTTTTTTCTTGGAATATTTTTCGCTGAAGGTCCCGATGTGTAAAACAGAAATTCCGTAAGCGTGCGAAGTAAAATTTAAAAGTTTGCATGTTTATTTAATTAGTGAGCGTATGCAACTGAGCCGCTCATTACTCAGTCCATGGCCGATGTCCCAAAGATCTCTACCAAAAAGAAATTTCTTCGATGGCGCCACCTGTTCGCGAATTATTCAGCTGGGGGACTTTCGTGAAACACCCGGTATACTGAACACTGATGGGTAAAAGTGGGGCAGGTTGTCAATCCATGACTTGAAAAGCCGAGACGAGGTAGGGCCTAAAATAACTGACAAACACAAACACGGTCTCAAACTCAGCTGAGTTTGAGACCGTGTTTGTGTTTGTCTGTTTTTGTCCCTACCTTGTCTCTGCTTTTCAAGTCATGGATCGTCACCACCAGCTCGCGTGCTACCTAACCTTCCTTTCGTTATCAGGTCGTCAGATGCTGTATATTCTGATGGGGGGTGGGGGGTGGGGGGAGGCATCAGAATTGAAAAAAAAACGCAGATGGCGAGGAAGGTAGGCCTATCCATGACGTTACTAAATACGGCAAGGAGCATTAAAGTAAATAAGCAAATAAGCGAAAGTAAGAAGTAAAAAAGGAAATAGAGAAGTACGGTCTGGTTCATGGAAGACTTTAGAATTGAGCTGGTACTTAAAAGAGATTTATTTTTGGCTAAAACAATAAGATGGATGGTGGATCCGGAATCATCGGGGAAAACGACTTGAAGTATGGGGGGGGGGGGAATGGAATACTGCGGAAGAAATGGAGAAGCATTCACACAAGAATCAAGCAGGACAAGAAGTCGCAGCTAGAAATGTATGAGAGGATTCGAAATGTCAAGAGTTTTATAAGTTTAATTGTCATGTATGAGAATTTATAGGAGGTTTTATTTTTATTTTTTATTTAAAAATCCGTAAAAAAAACAATCACTGATCATAATACGTGAAGGAGGACAATGAGCGCTGCCTTTTTTTTGCATATGTATACCATCGGCTGTGGCCCTGCTGGACAGTGGAGTTTTTTATTCTTCCTTTTCCATTACTTTTTCCCTCCGTTTCCCCTGAGATACGTTGCGTGAGACGGGAGATGGGCGATGGGTTTACCATTTCCTCTCTCTTTCCTATCATTCATTTTCTTCTTGAATCTGTAGTTTCTCATTGTAAATAAATAAATAAAACACCCGGTTCTTGGTGGGCAAGTAGCGAGAAGAACGCGTCGCCTGATAAGGCTGATATATGCCTACACTGTTAAAACAGAACTTCACCACACAGCACGCTCATAGCCAACCATGATTCCGAATGATATCATTCTGTGTCCTGATTTGTTCAAAACAGGGGGGGAGTCGCCTATCTGGGACAAGCATAATGTATCCCAGATAGGCACCTCCTCCCATTTTCAACGAATCAATACACAGAATGATATCATTCGGAATGATGGTTGGCTAGGAGCGTGCTATATGGTGAAGTTCTGTTTTAACAGTGTACAAACTAGTTTTGTGGGGCGGCGAAATGTAATCGGTAACCTAGGGGCTCAGGTCGTCTACATTCGAAAGACGGAATTTCATCTCACAGCACGCTCTGCGCCAACCATTCCCACGAATGATAGGGCTATCTCTTCTGATTCGAAGAAAGAGCGAGGCGTACGCCTTTTTGTGTCATTTTGGATACATGATAACTGACACAAAAAGGCGTACGGCTCCCTTGATCTTCGAAACAGAAGCGATAACCCTGTCATTCGTGGCAATGGTTGGCGCAGAGCGTGCTATGCGGTGAAGTTCAGTTGTTAGAGTGTATAAGCGTCCGTGAAGTTCCGCGACACTTCCTTCCTGTTCCTCTTCTTCTTTTTTTTTTTCACAGGACAAAAGCTGAACGTGCAATTTGTCCGTTATAGCGTGAGATGAAAAGTGCTGCTGTCTCTCTCGTGGTGGCGATCTTGTTTTGGGCCAATGGCAAAGCAACAAAGGGTTATTCCAGATGGTAATCAATCAGTGGATAAGATTGCGAGCCGCGACTGCGGTTGGTTCCGATACGCACGGTAACGTTACCAACGAACAACGGTTACCAACGGTTTGCTAACACTGCCTTCTTTTCTTGACGTATAAACGGAAATCTGGTTGAAGTTCCACTTAATGTTCCCACCAGTGTTCAAGCGTGCGCGCGCACATCAGCGTCCATAATTCCATCGCAAATTATGAAGACGGCAACATGTTAAAACTATTACATCCAGTCGTTAGCGTTCTAGTACGTGTTGTTTCACTTACTGTACTTGACCATTTTTTCGATGTCTTCTCTTGCACAGACAGAAGGAACGCACAGGCCTAAGCGGAACACCAGGAGGCTCCCTGGAATGCGCAACGCATTTTTCAGCATCTGAAATTGACAATGTGCATGGTTAGCGGTTTTATGGCTTCTCACGTGCATCAAAACCTAACTCAAACTCTCGTTCAATATCAATCCGGCTTCAACGCCCCTCCTACAGTTATTTCTATTCCCCGCTGGGGTTCTCATTATTCGGAAATAATTGAAGCGGCTATGCACTTCTTCTATTGGTTCCACGTGTCAGCGGTAGACGGACAGCTTTGGTCGCGTCCTACGACCCAGCTGATAAGTGTACAAGAACTCGCAAATACATGTTAGCTGATAACAGGCCATCAGTGTGAAATGACATCAGTGGGCCTGGCTCGTAAGGGAGGAAGTGTGAGAAGCGTGATATAAACCGGTTTCACGAGCCCGTTTTTCTCCATCATGTTTTGAACTGAGCCAAAACGGACCCATTGGAATCTACGGAGTCGATTGCGTACCGCTTCTATTTTGGAGCAAACGGATCACAAATACGGTCGTGTGACCAATGTTATACATATGCCAGCAGGATTGCGGAATTAGGTGACTCACTCCATTCCAATTCAATTCCGAGGACTGGAGATATGTGCTAACTCCATTCCTTTCAATTCCTCGGAGCGGAGAGGTGTTGTCAATGCCCATTCCTCGAATGGCTTGGTAGTTCCCTTTCCACTGGGGTAGTGTATCGCTCCTAGCGGTGAAATACCCCATTCGTCATCTCAAAATAAAGTTGTTGTTGTAGTCCTTCAATTCCCGAAAGGAACAAGGGCAATATGAATGAAACACAAGAAGTCTGTTAATGCCAGCCACGCTGTCACCATGCGAGCATTGCTTCTCTATAGTTGTCTTCAGACCCCTCTGTTGCACCCGGCCTCCTGCGTGTGTGCCGGGTGCAAGGAAGTTCCTTCGCATTACTCCCCAATCGAACGTTATGAAGTTGCGTCGCTTCGGTAGCTGACGACGGGGCGCGGATAAACTCCTCACCACAGAACCGTTGAAGCCGGATAATTACTCAACGCCTCTATCACGACACTTATATTGTGATTTTATTTCGCGTTGATGGTGCTTGCCTTTTGTATGTCACCTGAACTTCTCTTTTAGCTTTCTAAGTTGAGGGAACGAAGCACTCTTTGGAATAAAACTTTAATGTTCACAAGCTTTCGTGCAGAACCTGCACTGCATATGGTGTGTCCTCATCAGGTTGTGTCTTCACCTGATGAAGTGCAGGTTCTGCACGAAAGGTTGTGAATACTAAAGTTTTATTCCAAAAAGTGCTTCATTCCCTGGACTTATTGTGTTCCCATCACTGCTACCAGACTGGCTGTGTATTTTCCCTTTATCGCTCAAGTGTCTCTCTAAGTTGCTTCAAATATATCTAGGAAATAATCCACCAGTGAAGAGGGTGAGGCGAGAGGTCGTCCACTTCCAGGCACGCCTGAAGCGTCTTTGTCAGGACTACCTGCGTCCATGGGGCGTTCCTATAGGATTTCTTTTTCAAGGGGGGGGGGGAGGCGCAAAGCGTGAAACCACCTCACCTCCTTTCCTGGAGACGGACGCTGCGGACTGGGCGGGTGTTCGCAGGTTCAGATTATTGTGACACCTCAGAGAAATCATGACCTATGAATATAAAGAGTACACAGTTTTCACAAGTGACGTTGTTCCCCTCTCAGTACGCCCATGCCTGATTTAGAAACACATCACTGTTTAACTACTCAAATTCACGAATTTTCGATGTCTGTCCAAGTCGTTTTAGCGAACGAAGGCTACATTTTAGCGCCCGTTAGGTTTAGCAGGATGGACACGAGGGACAGCACGCTGGTTAGGTTATTATTAGGTTGATCCAAGTTCAGTGTCTGCATTCTAAGTTCGCTGTTGGCAGTTTCCCGCGCGCGACTTTGCATTTTATAGTCAGCTAACATTTATTTACAGTTTATTTTGCAACGGGGATTTTGGTCACTTTATTTCGAGGTACACCCGAGTTCAGCTAACATAAAAAAGTCAAGTATATGACCGCCATAAACGAGAAATAAAATCACATCGCATAAAAACGCGAAATAAAATCATATATAAGTGCAGTGAAAGAGGCGGTGAGCAACTGTCCGGCATCAGCGATTATGTGGTGAGCAATTGTCCGACATCAGTAGTTTTTTGGTAAGCAATTGGCCGGGATCCGCTGACGACAGCCAAGCTCGGCACGGCAGCCGGGCTCGTGACGCTGAGCAGGTGCGATGGGTGATCGTGGGTTCAAGATACAGAATTACGCAGCGTTAAACCCAAGATTTTCATAGGGTTACCCAGGCCATTTCATTCCGGAGAAGAAGCGGAATGATTCCATTCTCACTCTAGTAATAATTTCCTTGTTGCCATTCCATACCCATTCCATTCCGAGCTCTATAAAGAAGGAATGATTCCGGAATCATTCCAGCTCTCCAGCAACTCCGAAACCCTGCATGGCAGCACTCCTTCCTTGTCTCAGGGGTTCAGTCCAATATCATCATGTATCACCAGATAGCGTGCATTTTGACTCTTATTCACAGCACTACTCTAGTTTGCGCCGCTACTGTATTCGCTGTTTTTTTTTTTTTTAGTATCGGAGTGTAGCGATCCCGCTGCATTTTGAATTTGTAATAGAAAGAGTGTTTCAACTACAATTACGGTTAGCGGCGGAGTGTTTCTCCGCTACCACTACGTTTCATAATGTGGAAGGCATGCAAGACAGAGAAAAAAAGCGGGATAACGGAGTAGCAGAATTTTTTCTTGTTATTCCTTTTTAGTTACATTTTAATCTGACAGACAGATGTGACGATCTCCTTCAATTTCACCAATTCTAATAAACTAAGCGCTATTATTCCTAAAATATTCCTAATGTTTAGGAATATAATTCGTGTTATTCTGTTGCTTTGTTGTTGTTGTTGTTGTTGTTGTTTTTTATAGTTTTAACTCACATTGGCGAATCATACACGTATGCATAACATACTGCCTGATACGGGCTACGAGTCTTGTTTCCGTCATACAATTCGTTGCTAAACTATAGTGCGAGCATATTGATAGCACATTTCAAATAAAATAGCGCAAATGCTTGCTAGCTGCTGGAGAAGCTCCATGCTGCAGGAAAAGCCTGCGTTTGGGCACAAAGGGAACGTGCGACACGGAATGACTTTGTAATTTTATCGTTCAGAGCAGATAAGCAAAACGTCGTGCCTTTTGGGACAGGAGTACAAGATATTGCCATAGTCTGCCACTCCAAACGTATCGGCGACTTTTGTTTGACAGCGTATGCACCGCAAGTGTTTCCGAGGGGGGTATATGTTTATTCACACAAAAAGGAGATGTCAGCCAGGCAAGTGCCAGCTTGCTACTCCTTAAAAAATCCACGTTAGCTTGCACAGGTTGCAGGACGGGATCACATTGAGTGCAAGTACACTATAGGTATGTGTTACATGATTTAATGTATGCTTAATATGTGCTCTCTACAACAGTCTCTACAACGGCGGGTGGACGGCGTCCCATGCGAACGTTTCCGTACTCTCTCGAGAAAAGAAAGTCCACGTAGCTTGATAAACACTTTTATTATAAGCGAAAGAATCTCAGACACAGGCAGGGGCGGATCCAGGATTTTTCTGGGGGGTCCAACCGTGGACATCATGCTAGACACCCGATCTAGGGTCAATTAAACAATATGTGAAGACAGAAGTTGAGGATTGGGTCAGGACATCCGGAACCCCCTGTAGATGTGCCCCTGGACACAGGTGCGTTTTAGTGATGGCATGTTATATCGAACAATATACTCCAGCAATGCGCACTCACGAAGCCGTTTGTTGTGAAAACCGGTCCCCCTATTCTGAATGTACCCAAATATACGGTGCGAACGCAGCATTCCGGTTAACATCTTCATCAAGCTGCTGCACACTCCTCTTTGTGTTTTGCATGTATAGGACGCTGACGCAAGAATCACGTTTTTACCATTGGCTACAACCTTCTGTTCTTCTGCCGAACGCGATCCGCTCGAGCAGTTTGAGTAGTTTGGCGTGCCGCCATCCATCGGGGCTCAAAAACTGCCGCGACCGGATGGACCTAACCCGAGGCTAACCCCTGATTGGCCACTTGCACGCGTCGTGCCCGCCTCTTCCGTTGCCCAACGCCTAATATCCAGGGTTGGCTACCGCAAACGGAAACGAGAAACGGTAATTGCCGAAATTCAACAGGAAACGAAAATGGAAGCGGAAACAAAATTGTTTTAGTTTCCACTACCAGAAACCGAAACGGAAACGAAATTCAAAAGTGGTAAAGTTAACGGAAACCAAATTCGCAGGACGTTTCCCTCAGTGTTTTAGCGATAATATGAAAATTATATATATATCCGCACTATTCTTTCGGTCATCATTCATTCATTCATTCGTTTATTTTCGGGGCTTTCTTTCGTGTTGAGCCCACTGCGCAGCAAGATGGACGCGAAAGTTCTGGATGACTTGTTATTTCTGCGCACGAGCGGGGACTTTTGAAACTTAAAGGGACAGTCCGGGAAAACCGGAAGTTGATTTTTTTCAACTGCCACGGAGGCTTACATGCTGGGTGGAAAGTTTCAGCTCACAAAATGGCGTGGTTTTCGAGTTATCGAATAACAAATACTCCTCTGAAGACATCCGGTTTCGTTTTTCTCCCTCGCATACTCCTTGCCTCAAGGATCCTCTATGTACGTCAGCCGTCACGTGAGCATGACGTCCCCAATGGACAAAGTGGAGCGGAGGACTGCGCCGTTGCTGGGAATGCAGAGAGGTGATTTTGTCTATGAGTGTACTGAACAGAAAGCTACGTCGTGATACCTGTGTTTACATTGACGCTACTGTGCATTTTAGTCTACATAACGCGTGATTGCTACTCAAAAACATTATAATGGACAAACGCTAGCACACAACACTCAGCTATAGCGCAAGCAGGCATGCGCAAGTCACGTGCGGCATTGCTCTTATGCACGTCAAGCGAGAGGTCGCTGCGACCTTTACTCGGGACCAACTGCGGCATAGAAAAAAGTCGATTATAAATCGTGCGATACGATTTCTTCTGAAATATTTTGCACAGTTGTTGTGAGGAGTATTAGAAATCATAAGGCGGTGTTTCCCAGACCTATGTTTTCGACCGGACTGTCACTTTTTAAAGGCATGTATTTCCGCAACCTATAGAGAGGCATCTACTTGCGGTGTATACCTGAAATAAAGTTGTTGTTTTTACTTGTGGTGTATAAGATTCGTGACGGACTTTGCACTAAAGTCTTTAGTGTTTGCGTTTGGTGTGGCAGTCCTTTTGCATCCATTATGTAACTAGAATATCTGACATGAAAAAGCCAAAACCAGACAGTACGAGTTCCGGATGAGAAACAGAAACCAGTACCGAAATGACCTCGGAAACGGAAACGGAAACGAAATTCTTCAAAGGAAACGGAAGCAGAAACCGCTGCCGAAAATCGTCCAGAAATGAAAACAGAAACGGAAACGAAACGCCGAGTTTTTCAGTTACCGGAACTGGAAACAATAATATTTTCGGTAACCAACCCTGCTAATATCTATTCGCCTCCGGCTTCGAGGGGAGCGTCGCGTTTCTATTGTTCACCGCCGTTCTGGCTGCCACTCTCCAAACGCTGCGGCAGGACGCTGGGACATATCCGCTCCCCCGTCCCGCTCCGTCCTGGAGAAACGTTTCTACACGCCTCATGCGATTGCGCCTTTAACACGTCATCCCTATACCTTTGAATGCCATGCAAATGATGAGGACGGCGCTCAGAAGAAGAACAGTATCTGTTCGAACCGTAGGCGGTTCTCGTCATGAAGCATTTCCCTTCACATTTTCCAACCGGTTCGCCGGATTTTCTCTCCTTCTACCAACACTCCCGTCAGCTTGTCTTCAGACGTTGTTAAATGATAGCAGAATATTTTGTACGAAACGCGGAGCATTACCGGTACACAAGTGATTTCAGAAGTTCGGGTGTCTTGTGCTACACTCTAAAAACAGAACTTCATCGCATAGCACCCAGTGCTCCAACCATTGCCAAGAATTATAAGGTTATCGGTTCTGATTCGAAGAGAGAGGGCCTTTTTGTGGCAAGCTTGATATATCCAAATTGCCACAAAAAAGCGTACGCCCACCTCTCTCTTCGAATCAGAAGCGATAACCATATCATTCGCGACAATGGTTAGCGCACAGCGTGCTATGCGGTGAAGTTCTGTTTTTAGAGTGTAGTTCTTGTACTTGTTGGACAGTACACATTAGGGGCGTCGGAAGGAGGGAAAAAGGGGCGTCGTCCTCCCTGAACTTCCGCTCTGAGGGTCCCGCAACCCACTTTCATCCGTACACTCTTAGAAATGAACTTCACCGCATAGCACGCTATTAGCCAACCATCATCTCGAATGATATCGTTATCTGACCTGGGGGCTTAATCGCTTCATCGTCGTTACGGTCCAAGCTAACGAATGGCGGGAAATTAAAAAAGGTGGGCACGTGACACATTGCGCGTGACGTGTACCACGGCCTTCACGTATCGCGCGAAGAGCGGCGTGCACGTGTTATATCACGTGCCCAGCTTTTTAAATTTCCCGCCCGCCTTTTTTAATTTCCCGCCACTCGTTAGCTTGTCACGACCGCAACGACGATGAAGCGATTAAGCCCCTGATTCGTTCAAAAGGGAGGCGTACGCCTTTTTTGTGACACTTAGCGTACTGGCCATGTCACGTCGAGACTGGGAGGTACCCGGGTTCGAATCCCGGTGCCGGCTGTGCTGTCTGAGGTTTTTCCTGGGTTTTCCTCAGACGCTTTTAGACATATGTCGGCACAGTTCCCTTAGAAGTCGGCCCAGGACGCACATTCCCCCAGGGCGTCAGTCGTGACGTTGCCCACATACGTGAGGCCGACAACGGCAAGCCCTATCACCACCACCACCACCACCACCCTGTGACACTTATGCTGCTCATAATTGTCACAAAAAAGGAGTACGCCTCCGATTTTCAACAAATCATGGCAGATAACAATATCATTCGAGATTATGGTTGGCTAGGAGCGTGCTATGAGGCGAAGTTCGTTTTTAAGAGCGTAGTTGTCGTCTGTGACAGATTCGGTTTCGGTTCTGTTGCCGTAGAATGAAAACGAATTAATGCCGGTTTAAAAAGAAGAAGACGAAATTCATCCAAATAGGTACACTCTTAAAAATGAACTTCACCTCATAGCACGCTCCTAGCCAACCATCATCTCGAGTGATATCGTTATCTGCCCTGATTTGTTGAAAACGGGAGGCATACGCCTTTTCTGTGACAATTATGAACAGCATAAGTGTCACAAAAAGGCGTACGCCTCCCGTTTTCAACAAATCAGGGCAGATAACGATATCACTCGAGATGATGGTTGGCTAGGAGCGTGCTATGAGGTGAAGTTCATTTTTAAGAGTGTACCGTCTCCCATCCCCTGTGATACCGTATGTAAAGACCTGCTGCGCAAAGAGTATGGCGACGCGTCATTCAGTAATCTTGCTTACACGGTGCAGAAAAATGCAGATATGCGCTACTGTAAAGGGCATCGCCTTGTGTTTGATCAACGCAGGGAAGGAGTCGTGCAAAAAGTTTATCACCAGAACCGCTGGGGGAGTTCGAAGTTTGGAAAGATATAAGTTAAATCCAGAGAACGTTCGTTTACGTTGCTCGCCCTCACAGTCTGGATGTCTTACAGGGTGGTCCGCCAACTATGTCAGAAATTCATTGTAGAAAACGGCCCCGGAGAGACATGCGGTCGAGGGAATTTTTTCTGTCAATAACTTTTGCCACATATCGGTAGCATTTTTATTTCATTTCAATTGACGAAAAGTTAATTTATTGAATTGAACTCCGAAATTTCCCAAGGCAACCTAACGTTTTCATTGCGGAAATGGGTTCTTCGTGGTCATTTTACTTAGTATAGCACATACTCCCACTCGTAATGCAATGGCCGTTGCCGAAATAAATTCGCCGAAAATCCGCGGAAATGAGCCCGTGGAAATGAGCGCAAAGCTGCGGAAAAAGGAGGTTGATGGGATGGTTGATAGAAGTTGGTGCACAGCTCGTTCGCTAACACTCACGCTGTTATGGCCGGTCTCGCCATGACGAAACCTTTTTCTTTTTCCGCGGGGCCAGCAACAGGGGATACATTGCACTCATCTGTTCACACGCGTTAGTCTTGGTCTACAGTTTAGAGATGTGAACGTCGCCTCCTGTTTAATCCAAAAAGTGGACGAACTGCGCATTATAATGCACGTATACAAGGACGCACGGAGAAACGAACCTACTGTTACACGAGCGCAGCGGAGCAGGACCAGGGAGCGGAACCGGAACTGAATCCGAACTGAAAACCCGGAAAAACCGTTATTTTCTGACGAACCCGAACCGAACCCGAACAATTTTTTTGCTTGTCGTGAACCTAACCGGAACTGAACCGAAAAAAAATTATACAGGTACCGGTTCGGAAATCGGTTGAGAGGTGAACTAATTGTACTACTGACCCACCTTTTTTGTTTGTTTGTTTATTTTTTGCATAGATTGAGAAGTTACCCGTCAAAAAGAACTCGTTACAAGTTAAGTTACCGTGTGCAAAATGTAACTAAGTTAATAACGAAGTTCTTCAGCCTGAAATGTAACTCGCAGTTACTGAGTTACTTAAAAAAAGAACGAGTTACTTCCAAGTTACTTCGGACACAAAGTAGCATTATACAGGTGCAGCGCGCGTGAGCAGTTGAGTTAGACCTTGAGTTGCCTGCAGAGGAGTGCAACACGCTTAGATCGTTTTCGTTTATGTACAACAATAGAACCTGTTTGTAAATAAATGACGTCATAGTGTTCGACAGCGCCACAAATTTGGTGGAGTTAAACTACGCTCGAAGCTAGAGGTGAACATGCAAGGTCAAGCCCGAAGGCCACGGTCTTGGTGGGATTATGATATGGTCCCTTAAAGGGACGCGACCCTCGGTCCTGCTTTTCCTTCAATGGGAGGCAGCGAACAAGTACCCGTTCGTGGAACCCAGCACTCTCCTTCCGATTTGTTTCGGTTTCAGTCTGTCTACCAATGTCATGATGACCTTTCTTTGGTAGAGGTCTATTCGAACGCTTCGCATCTTACTCCCTGTGGGCGCACCATGCTTCATTTCAATGGCAGCGGTTCTTACTTCCTGTCCAAAATACTGTCATTGATTGAATAACGCCTTTTATGGCAAAAAAATGCCATGAAGGAACTGGAGAGAAAGCAAGAAAACATGTGGACGTGAGTGAAAAGCCAGTAAAAAGTAACTTGGAACTTAACTTAAGTTACTTTGGTAAAGTTACCTGAAAAAGGAACGAGTTCCTCTGAAAGTTACCACGGCGCAAAAGTACCGAGTTAAGTTACAAGTTACCAAAAAAAGGAACTTAGTTACAGTAACGAGTTACTTGTAACGAGTTACCTCGAACTCTGATTTTTTGTACGATGCCAGATGGGGGTAAAAGTTTGTGACTGTAGCGCCGGTTTTTTTCCGCAGCAAAATAGGGCGCTGACCGGGTTCTGCCAAAAAGATTCCAGCACTTCGCTTTTCGTTTTCAGGACACGACCACAAGAGTACAATACCTTAAATATCGGGTAAATAATAAATGTGTTTATCACTTGTCTTGTGTTTTCACCTGCTTTCCTGGAAGGTTTTTCACCTGGAACGGTTATGTCACGCCTTTCTCTTACAACCGTGTACGGTGAGCGTAAGCTCGCTTTCATGTAGCAAAATTGCTGCCCATAAACCGGTTAAAGCGGGACCGAAAAAAGCAACGGTTCCAATCCCTGTAAATGTTCCGACCGCTGACCGATTTTTTTTTGTCTGTGTGTGTGCGGGAGGGGGGTGTTCTCCCTGAGCCGAACCCGAACCGAACCGATATACCTAAACCGGTTCAAGCTGATCATTTCGGTTCAGCAGAGCTAAACCCGAACCGAACCAATATGCCTGAACCCGAACCCGAACCGGACCGAAAAAAATACCGGTTCTGATCCCTGAGCAGCTCACGGAAACATACTCAGGTGTTAGATTATGCCATATATGTGTACTAGCGCGGCATCAGATAGCTTTTCCTATATTTAAATTATGAATTTAATTTAATATAAATTATGAATAAACTGACGCATGCGCGCATCGTAAAGATGTTTTTGTTTACGACCGTACCTGTGCTACAAACACGATCGCTCGAGTCACGGAGATGACAGTCTTGCCGGGCAGATTTGTTTTTTTTTTCCCGCATTCGCTCCCCCCCCCCCACCCCCATCGCTACGGCTCTCTGCGTAAGATCCAAGCATTTTGGATCTTTTCATGTCACGGCATGTTGAGATTCTGTAAGGGCATGTGAGGCCCAAACCTGCTGTTTTTTGCATTTCTTTTTCCCCTTTGTTTCTTTTTGGCAGATTTTTTTTTTTTCTCCTTTGGGCGGAGCTGTAAAATTTGTGGGGGGTGCTTGAAAAATCCCTGCCACGAACGGCAACGTCCCTGCTGGTGTTTATCCACATGTAAGGTTACAGCAAGTTACTTTGAGAGTGCTAAATTGTACTCCACCGTTGCACCGTCTGGCCATCGAAGCTCTTGCACATTTTGTTACGGACAAGACATAGGGCGGAGGTCCCGTCTTTAGCCGTCCTACTCCGTTTAGTTTACAACTAACAACACACGAGTACAAACTAAGAGTTCCTATATTTTCTGACCAATCTCTCTGCATTATCTGGACGCCACAGGACTTCGGTCCTTATTGTGACGGAACTCATTATTTCATTCCCCGCCTCACCTCCAGCAATGGGGTAGAGTATCGCCCCCGGCGGTGAAACTCCCCAGCCATCATCCTGAAATAAAGTTGTTGTTGTTTTTCTGTGCATTATTTTTTTTATATATTTCTCTACTCCACGCAGAAAAAAAGAAAAGACTGACTAATGAAATACCGGAGAGCTTAATTATCGTTGAAAATAGAACGATTAACACATAACTCGATCTAATGCAACTTCACGATTTTTGAAACGACAATGTTTTCGGGTTTCCTTGTTTGTGAAAGTAAGGAAATATGTAAATAGACGTAAAGAAATATACCATTAGTAGTAACGAGTTCCTCACAACTTTGTCCTTGGCACAACACTAGACCTCGGATGTTGCCGCACTAAAAAGTGGCCGTTGTAGGCGCCCATAAAAGGCAATAAAAGTCCCATTTTGAGCTCAATAAAATTCAGTCTGTCACCTTTCGGCTCAACGGTCACGCGAAGGTTCCCGCAAACTCCGCTTCCGGTACAGACTTTTCAAATGTGTTCAACTCTATTGAGTATCAAGTTTATTTAACTAAAGGTAGGAAGTAGGTAAGAAGTGAGGCTAACTGGGTCAAGTAAGGAATGTTCACAGAACAGTTAAACGAATGAAAAAGCATTCATCAGGTGTAGTTGTAGAGGCAGTACGACACAAGCACCATTTCCATATTTGTCGGTGTAAAGCTCCGGCGCTTGTCGCCATGTACTAGCTTATAGGCCGAAAAGGTGCGTTCCACATCCACCGACGTTAACGGTGGAAACTTAAATGCCGGAATGTCCGCAGGACGAACGTCGGTTGGTGTGGCTGACCCAGTTCCAGCTAGTACGACAGCCACTGACAGCAAGGTTTTAAATCCCAGGTTTCTGTCGAGTACATATTTTACTTTTGCGCAACACTATCCTTCACAGGACCTAATGGCACGGTGTCGATTCGCTTTTGTGCGGATGCACTATAGCAAGAGCATCGCAGAAAGCTTGTCTGGATGCCTCCAGACGCGCGATGCCGCCGGCGATGAAAGCGTAGTTAGCTGAAATGCACGCGAGCTCAGCAGGAATCTTTGTCAACTATAAGATGTCTTGGGCGCGTGTCACACTATCGGTCTCCTCCCTCGAGAACTGCTGTATAACCGCGCATAAGTTCATAAAAGTTCGTGTGGAGGTGCTCAACCGCTCTCAGCCACGTGCCCCAACGCGTCAAAATCGGTTCGGGGGAAGTAGGGTGTCGGGTAGCCTGTCTTTGGGGGCCTCACCCTTGCAGAGGCCTTCAGAAACACCTTCTTTACGGGTGAGATCAGCTTATTCATGTCTGTGAAATTGTTCCTGATTTCATCTGCAACACGACGCAAAGCGTGCGCGGGACAGGTGACGTGAATCAGTCTGGGATAGAATACTTTTAGCAATGTTGTGGCACGATGCATATATGCTGCAGCATCAATGTAGAGAAGCAACACTTTGCCATGCGTAACTCCAGATGGATACAAAACTTTCATAGAATCGTTGACAAAGTAAGCCACCGTGTCGGTCGCCGTTTGTCTTTTCCAGTAGCTTTCAGGATATCAAATACGGGCGGCTGCTTTGATCTGGATTTCACTTTCCGACCGCCATGTTTGCTATATATCGCCCATATGCATCCGTCGTCTCGTCCACCATAATCCAGATGCAGGACTCTCCTATTTAAGAACGAATGGTACTCAGTACTTCTTCGTACGTGGAACGTTTCAACCCAAATAACATTTTTGCAGCGTCGACTCGAACATAATGTTCGTCTTGCAGTACTTCTCCAAGAAAGTCTTGAAGACGGGGTTCTCGGGCTTTACCCACAGTATGTTTGCTGCAACAACTGCCGTACACAAATCGGCGTGCAGTTCACTCTTCCTTCCATCCTGAGCACGATCCTTAGGAAAGCTAACTTGTGCGTGGCTGTAGCAGCATGATTCTCTAGGCGAGATTTTTTCTCGCACGGGACCTGCAAATCGCGGACCGATCCTTACGCTAGACAGCGGTGCATCTTACGGAACGGAACTGCCGAATGTGAGCGCGCGGAAGCAAACTCTGTACTTACACTTGCTTTCCGCACGACTGACAGAGCACCACTCGTCAGTCAGTGGTGTAGCAGTGAAAACTCTCGATCCACGAATTAACCGGACTTCGCCTGGTCGTCTCTATTTCCCGCATCGTGCAATGCCTGCGACCGTCCGCGGAGCCCACGTTGCAATGAGTTGTGCTGCGTCCACGTGCCAGGACGACCGACGTCAATGGAACGCGTCGTTCTCGCTATAGTTCGGTTTTGCTCTTCACTTCTTCCACTAGCTCTGATGTTTTGCTCTGTGTTATTTTTGGCAGCGGTGAAAATAATGCTGTTTTTGAGACGGAATATATAGCACAACATTGTCGGTCGAACGCGTCCCGTCTTGTTCTTTTTCGTAGACAGAAAAAAAAAAAGAACGGAAAAGATGAATTTAGGCATTTTACGGGAAAAACGACGTTTTAGG
Organism: Ornithodoros turicata; assembly: GCF_037126465.1. Lineage (NCBI taxonomy): Eukaryota > Metazoa > Arthropoda > Arachnida > Ixodida > Argasidae > Ornithodoros > Ornithodoros turicata. The sequence goes on from NW_026999405.1 coordinate 526,678, forward strand.
CGCAAACGTCGAAATAGGCATTTATAGGCACAATAGGATTTTTTATAAGAGATTCATATAACTCAATTCGTGCTCCTGTATCGACAAGACGGCATACGGGTTCGTGGAAGAAAATCGGCATTTACCTGAAGATCCGAGGTCTACACATCACATATTATTTCTGTGCTCATGAGTATGTTGGTGTTGAACTCATTGCCACAGTGCTTACCTCTTTCTTTGGTAGATAGCTAGCCAGTTCAGCGTGTGCGTGGGAGTCGTTGTGGAAGAGCTCTTGCAGCGACCACTTGGGAGCCACTTGGGCAGTGCAGTATTTACCCCTGAAGATAAGCTGCGCCTCTTCCGTCTCGTCCAGCACTACTGTGTCCAAGCATTCGTCGAAAGCACCGAGGAAAGCCAGTGTCCCTTCTAAAAGACCATCCGTGGGCTTGCCTGACGAATCCACCACTGTCAAAGAAACGAGCTTTAGAAAATGATCGGTGACACAGAATAAAAACATCATAAATCGAGAGACTTAGACCCGGTTATGCATAAGCTCGATTTAGCTGATTTGCAGTTCGTTACGTACTCGAACAATCTCGCAGCAATCTGTCCCCATGCAATCTGTCCCCCGCCGTGACAGCGTTTTCCTTCCCCCCCATATAGAGCAATGGAAAACGGGAACTTTTCTACTTGAATGACCTCTACTCAAAACGACTTCTACTCCAAAAATGATCACCAGATCGCCTTATTTACAGGCCCTTTCCTCGGGCTATAACTGTCGTAGATACATAGATAACAAAGATATAGATAATAGATATAGATAAATAATAGATAACATAGATAGATAACAAAGATACCTCACATTTCCTAGAAGCGAAAACAAAGAACTGGTCGTGTACCTCGTACCAGAATTGTGCAGTAACTTGAATAGAGCATATAAGTTGCGTATCTTAAATGCTACTTTTGCGAGTAACTTGGTATCTTGCACATTGGCATTCAGGGCAACGAGGAGGCAGATTTGGCGGCGCCGGCGGCCCACCATATCTCCAGAGCCGTGCCCATTATCAGCTCCAACGGAGATAGACGCTTCTACTTGTCTACGTTGGTGTCACCCTTTGGCCCGCCAGCAATGGCTCCGTGACATCACTCAATGGTCACTCCTCCATGCAGTAGACCCGTCATTATCGTTTAAAAAGCCAGGTGATTTCCCTCGCAGCTTTACGTCACTTCTGCGGCGTCTACGACTCAACGTCGTCTTCACCCCTGTGGGTTAAGCTGGGTTACAGTAACACGGCGCTGTGCCTAGCTTGTCACACACCCCAGCTACGATCCTCCATATCATCGAGAACTGCGATCGGTGTATCAGTGAACGCCGGGTGTGTCGACGCCAACTTGAGCTCCTTGACCATAGACCATTCAGCTTGTCCAAAGTACTTGGCCCATGGAGCTCTCCTGCGCATCAGTGCCGGGCTCTTCGCTCCCTTTTTGCTTTCATGCAAGCCACTGGACCCCGCGAAGAGCTCTAAACAGAACTCCGACCTGTCGTCGCTTCGCGTTCATCATAGTTCATCCTCTCATATTAACCGCTGTGAAGTGGGGTAGGGTCCTGTGGCTACACTCACTGTTAAAACAGAACTTCACCACATAGCACGCTCCTAGCCAACCATCATTCGAATGATATCATTCTGTGTATTGATTTGTGGGAAATGGGAGGAGGCGCCTATCTGGGACAGATTATCTTGTCCCAGATAGGCGCCTCCCCCCTGTTTTGAACAAATCGGGACACAGAATGATATTATTCGGAATGATGGTTGGCTAGGAGCGTGCTATGTGGCGAAGTTCTATTTTAACAGTCCTCTTAAAAATGACTTCACCGCATAGCAGGCGTACGCCTTTTTTGTGACACTTATGCTGTTCATAATTGTCACAAAAAGGGCGTACGCTCCCAGTTTTCAACAAATCAGGGCAGATAACGATATCATTCGAGATGATGGTTGGCTAGGAGCGTGCTATGCGGTGAAGTTCATTTTCAAGAGTGTATACCACGCGGAAACATCCCGTGTCATCATCACTTCTCTTTCATTTATTGTTGTTGTTGGTATCTTGCAAATACTTTCAACGTTCAGAATTTAGTAATCTAACTTGAATACTTTTTTCAACAACTACTGGTTTTCCAAGTTACATCGCAAATATTTATCTATGCGTGAGACGGAGGTCGAGCGGAAAATCCTCTTTTGTCTTGGCAATGCGATTTGTGCTGTACATACGCTTTAGCGTCCAAGATATCCGGCCACACTCCTCTTCGGAAGGAGTAGCCTTCAGCGAGTTGGTTTTGGGGGCGTACACGAGGCGATGTGCTGTCCTGAAGGATGTGCGGATAAAGCTTGCCCGGTAAACCATTGACACCCTATCAGGCAGGAGAGAAGAAAGCCAAAATTCTAGAAATGGCGTAGCGAGATAATATAGTCATAGCTCTTTATGACGTTAAAGCAACGGTAAGAAGAAAAACGACAGTAAATTATGTCGTTTCTGTAGAGCACCTGTTCAGTATTAATGTTAATTAGTTTAAAAAAGAAAAGACGGGGCAGTTTATGGAAGAGTAATCTTCAAAAGTAGTTGTTCATGCGAGCTTATAAAGCTTTCTAGTAATGCCATTTTCAACTTCACCCGGTATTCTCTTCGCTAGCGAATTCCAACTGTGACGCCAGTGTATCTTGAAAGTAACCAGCTGCTTTAGTGCTCTGCATTAAATGCTTTTAAAGGTTGGATATTTAATACTCCACTCGGTTACTTTTTAGCACGGTACTCAGCAACTCAACTTAAATACTATTTGTGAGTATCTTGTACAAGGCTGCCTCGAGCACACACTGTTAAAACAGAGCTTCACCACATGACACACTCCTAGCAAACCACCATTCCGATTGATGCCATTCTGTCTCCTGATTTGTAGAAAACTGGTGGCGGGGCCTATGTTGGACACATTATGCATGTCCAAGAAAGGCGGCTCTTTTTCAACACATCGGGATACAGAACCACACGGTGCTTGGCTAGGAGCCTGTTATGTGGCGAAGTTCTATTTTAACAGCGCAGGGCCTGCTCCTAGAAGAACTGCACTCTTAAAAATGAACTTCACCACATAGCACGCTCCTAGCCAACCATCACCCCGAATGACAACGTTCTCGCCCTAGATTTGTTGAAAACGGGAGGAGGAGCCAATTTTGTGCCCATTATGCACGGCACAAAATAGGCTCCTCCTCCCGTTTTCAACAAATCAGAGGCGAGAACGTTGTCATTCGGGATGGTGGTTGGCTAGGAGCGCGCTATGTGGTGAAGTCCATTTTTAAGAGTGTGCCCTCGCTAAGACAGAACTTCACCGCATACCACGTTGAAGGCCGATAAATGCACAGAATGATACCGTTATCACTCCTGAGTTGTGGAAATCTCTGGGCGTACGCATTTGGTGACACTTAACATATCCGCAAAAGTGCCACAGAAACGCGCACGTCCTACGTTATCAGCAAACGATGTCATTTGGGATTGGGATTTGCTGATGCGGTGAAGTTATCTTTAAGAGTGACGGACGTTCTCTTCCCCGAAGGTCCTTATGCAGAACGACTTACAGGAACTCGCAACCTCGTGCGTTTCCTTGAAGAAACGGGCCTCGCGGAAAGACCACTCTATAGTGCACATCTCATCCACAGTGCACCTCCGTCCCATCAGTATCGTTCATCCTGCCTATGCCTCACTTTGAACTCATCAACTCTCTTGTCCCTTTGTCCTCTCTCTCTCTCTCTCTCTCTCTCTCTCTCTCTCTCTCTTTCTTTCTTTTTTTGCTATAGTCGTGACGATTCCCACACGTGTGTGCCCCCCTCTCTTTAAGTTTAAGCCTCGTTTATCTAAAAAAACTACGACACTCCTCTGAACGAAACTTTGCATTTGGGACATTGTATAAAGAAAACAGAAAAAAAAAACACGGAGACACGGGAGACACACGCACAGTTTCACGTGTCTCCGTGTTTTTTGTTACTTTGTTTATTAAAATGTCAGTATACCAACTACCCCAACTTAGAACTCGTGACTTGCATTTGAGATCTGCACTTACATAGCTTACAGCCGCATACAGCTGAATCACAAAATCACTAACCCGCCTCAGGTTCTTTTACAAAGCAATGCCGGAACCATACTGGACTCGTGCTATATTTTTTTCTGGTACGTAGACATACGTATTGTCTACGTATGTCAGCGCACGTCCTTCAAAATACGTACCTCCGCTTCTTTTTAGTTGTTAAAAAATAATCCTCCTTCGATCTATAGGCTGCAACAAAGAACAGCTTATCGTCCACTTCAAACCGGTACGAAATGACAGATATAGGCCGACGTTTCTCTGATTGAACACACATCACCTACACGAACTAAGTGACTATCTCGAAAGGAGACTACTGTAAAAATAGAGTCGCATTTCGAGGGATTAGAAAGCTTGCAGCTGGTGTCATGGGAGAGATGATAGACACGAAAATAAACAGTCAGAAGCAGTTCCTCTGTATCTACTGACACGCAGCGGCTGGGAGACCATCCACCATGCCCCATTCTAAAAGCAGATGTTACGGCGAACTCTACTGGCAGTAGCAGTACAAAAAAGCTTACGTTGGCTTCAATGTACTCTGAACGCATTTCATTGGCCGTTCCGTTCCTCTCTACACTCAATTCAGCCCGGCAAACCTATTTACAACACTTACCTACCACACTATTTCAATTTAGACATGCTTCTTTCACCTCAACAATACGGCTTTGTAAAAGGTAAATCGATGGAAATAGCATTATTAGACACAACGGAAGCTATTAAACGGAACATTAAAAATATATTATTAACTATGGGGGTTTTCATAGATTAACCAAAGCTTTTGATCTAGTTTTATCATGACTTGCTTCTTCACAAATTTTATCGATACGGAGAGCGGGACATACCACTATATACCTTAATAAAGAGCTACTATTTAACAGGAAGAAGCCAATATGTCAACGTTCAACAAATTAACTCGAACACCAGGAGCACTTCGTTAGGTGTACCTCAAGGGTCGATTTGAGGTCATTTCCTCTTTCCTGTATTCATCAATGATCCGCCTTCCATTTTAACCTGTAAATCAGTCCTGTACGCTTATGACACCTCCCTCTTTATAACCATCAAAGGCGTTGATGAGTTATATAACATTGCAAACAACGTTATGCTTCAACTATCCTGTTGGTTAATCCAAAATAAACTCATAGCTAATTTCAATAAAACAACGTGCATCATTTTCCACCCTAAAAATAAACGCCTCACAACAGAAAATAGAAACCTACGATTTTTCGATAGGTCCATACATATCGGAATCACCATTGATCACAAACTTTTCTGGGAAAAACACATTGATTCATTATGTAAAAGTATCTATTCTTAACACACAGTATTATTTAGGCTCCGTGACATATTTCCTTTGTCCTCACTACTTATTGTTTACCACTCACTGATTCATTCGAGAATATCATACTGTGGGCTTGTCTACGGCATAACCTACCAATCATCACTACACGATCTCCAGGTAGCCCAGAATAACTGCATCAGAACCATAATAAAGATTAGACGCAATGAAAGCGTCCGGCACCTGTACCCTCTGTTAAACATTTTACCTGTGGGTAAACATGTGACGCATCGCGCTTTGTTACTCACGTATAAATTACTACATAACCAGGTTTTTACGTCACACATCGACATCGTCTACAATACTAACACTGCATTCACTCGATCATCTCACCTGAATCTTCTCTCAGTACCAAAATGCAGAACAAAGTATGGTGTCTTTCGGTTTATTTACTTCTCATCGAAACTGTGGAATACTGTACCCGAAAATATAAGAAACACAGCTACATTTCCTTCCTTTACAGAAATGCTCGATCATTTCATTCATAATACGTAATGTTTTCATAGAAATTTTGATCTAGAAATGTGTTAAATGTTTTCTAGTTCATTGTTACCCATGTTAATCGTAAATCCTGTATCGTTTTTGTTATTCTATATGTTAACTGAGTTGTCTCTTTCCAAGATTTGTAATCATCGGGGGTCCCCACACTAGTGGATAACAACGGGACCCCTATATGTACACTCTTAAAAATGACCTTCACCACATAGCACGCTGCTAGCCAACCATCGTCCCGAATGACAGCGTTCTCGCACCCTATTTGTTGAATACGAGAGGCGGAGCCTATTTTGTCCCATTATGTACGGCACAAAATAGGCTAGGTGGTGAAGTTCATTTTTAAGAGTGTATGCTGTAACCTCTTGTATAATTTTGTGTTTGTCAAATAAATCTGAATCTGAAACCACACAGCGCTGCACGAAAACACGAGTGCTTTAGTTCATTAAAGTCACTTGAGTGGACATATTCACTTATTCGGGGTTAATTATCGTTCCTGACTTGAGGAGAGAGCAAACGGAAAGCCTTTTGCGGTTTTAGCCTTTAACCCTTTCTTCTCAACTCGCATGATACCATTTCATTCTGCACTTTCAATTTCTGATTCTGATTTTTCTGATTTCTGATTCATTCTGAACTTAACCGCATAGCACGCTCTTAGCCAACCGTAATCTCGAGTGATATCGTTATCTGCCCTGATTTGCTGAAAACGGGAGGCGTACCCCTTTTTTTGTGACAATTATGAACAGCATAAGTGTCACAAAAAAGGCGTACACCTCCCTCTTTCGATAAGTCAGGGCAGATAACGATATCATCCGAGACAATGGTTGACTAGGAGTGAACTTCATTTTTAAGAGTGTGGCTGTACAGCCGTGACGCTGCCCACACGAGTGCACAGTCAGAACAGAACTTCACCGCATAGCACATTTTGCGCCAACCACTGCCACGAATGATAGGGTGAGTGGAAGAGAGAGAGAGAGAGGGGCGTACGCCTTTTTGTGGCAATTATCATATATCGAAAGTGCTACAAAAAGGCGTACGCCCCTCTCACTCTTCGAATCAGAAGCGGCAACCCTATCATTCGTGGCAATGGTTAGCGGACAACGTGCTATGCGGTGAAGTTCTGTTCTGAGAGTGCGGAGTCAACACGGCAAGCCGGAATCGTCACCACCTCCTCGTGGCAAATAACTACACTTCGAAATACAGCTACAGCGTTTGAACATGAAAGAACTGATGTTCTGAGGCTGGAACAACATAGAAGGGACAAACACATACAAAGCCTCAATTTGCCTAAGAAACTAAAGATGAAAGATGAAAGTCACTGAAAAGGTTAGCCAGCTGTAGGACTCGAACCCACATCTTCTGGATTGCCGGTCCAGGGCTCTACCGATTGAGCTAAACTAACACGCCTATTCAGCGACTTCCAGGATGCGTCATCTGAAGGGACAAACCAGCCACTCTCTCTCACTCATCAATTGGTAGTCATCATTTGGTACTCATTTGGTACATCAGTTTGGTACATCAATTGGTACTCATCAATCATCATCATCAATTGGTAGAGCCCTGGACCGGCAATCCAGATGATGTGGGTTCGAGTCCTACAGCTGGCTAACCTTTTCAGTGACTTTCATCTTTCATCGTTAATTTCTTAGGCAAATTGAGGCTTTGTATGTGTTTGTCCCTTCTATGTTGTTCCAGCCTTAGAACATCAGTTCTTTCATGTTCAACAGTTGCCGCCTGCGACAATCCCGTCGTATGAATGTGTGTATGAGCGAGCAAAAATGTAAGAGTGAAAGAGGATGAGTGAGAGAGAGTGGGTGGTTTGTTCCTTCAGATGACGCATCCTGGAAGTCGCTGAATAGGCGTGTTAGCTTAGCTCAATTGGTAGAGCCCTGGACCGGCAATCCAGAAGATGTGGGTTCGAGTCCTACACCTGGCTAACCTTTTCAGTGTCTTTCATCTTTCATAGCTACAGCGTTTATCCCCTGATTTGTTGAAAACAGGAGGCGTACACCTCTTTTGTGATCATTATGCAGGACACAATTGTACCAGAAAAGGTGTACGCTTCCTATTTTCGACAAAATAAGGAAGAGAATGATGCCATTCAGATGGCGCACAGAGTGCTATGCGGGGAAGTACCGTTTTTAGAGTGTAGGGTATTACTCTTCTTCATTATGGGTAAACTCTTAAAAGGAACTTCACCGCATAGCAGGCTCCTAGCCAACCATAATCACGAATGACATCGTTGTCGCCCGTGATTTGTTGAAAACGGAAGGCGTCCACCTTTCCTTTTTTTCTTTTTTGTACGCGGTACAAAAAGGGTACAAAAGCGGTACAAAAAGGCGTTCGCCTCCCGTTTTCAACAAATCAGAGGCAAGAACAATGTCATTCGAGATTATGGTTCATTTCTAAGAGTGTAGTTATTTGTCACTGAAACGTTCATCACGTCACCAGCTAGCACTTGCAAAAAAAGAACTGAGTGCTAACATCAAGTTTCAGCAATTTAGCAGTTTTAGTCTTAGTCTTGGTTCACAGTACACTATAAAAAAATTCCGTAATTTTACTGCATGCACAAGTGACTGGTAACCCTGTTGCCGGCCTACGTGCCGCAACCTTCAGAGTGTGGCCAGGCGGGCATCCTCTGGAAGAAACTTTGCGACTACAAGATGACTAATTACCTAAAATTTATTACGCTTAGTCACTCTCCTTAGCCCCGTTAGCCCCGGATAACTTCTTTAATCTTGACTAATTCCATGGGAGAGACTCAAACACATTTTATTCCGTACCTTATTCACTCCTGAGTTTTGCTTGAATGTTTATATTTTTATATATTTTACTGTTACTGTTACCGATATTTTTACTTTTTATCGTTCTTTATGCAATTTTTACTGCTTTGGAATACCTTTCCATTCTTTGCAAGTACACACGTTCCCTTGTGGAGTTATCGATGCTACCACCGACCGTTAAGAGGTTCGTATTACGCGCCTCATATACACCTATATACGCTGAGATGCCGGAGTGTACAATTTCTTTTCCCCCTGTCTCCCTTGCCCTTTGTGTATTAAAGCTTCATTGCTGGTTCGTGAGTCTATCTGTTCATCTCGTCCTGTGTTTTCCCCTCAAACTAAAAGGCAACGTTAATATCAATCTTGTTAACTAACTTTTTAATTAAGGAATTCCGTGCAAAAGCGAGATTGCAGATTGAGAGATTGTCCACGTTGAACACCATTCCACGTTTAGAAAATCCTAAAACACGCACGTGCGCTAAAATATCCATCCCCGAATTTCGGTATGCAAATGAGCCGAAATCGAAAAAGCGCACTTGAGGAGCGCATCGCCCACGCCGACGGAGGCTTATCTGGGCCCAAAAGCGATTTATCTGGCCAGCTGAGCGGCATCCGCACCAATTATCTCCACCGCTCCAAATCACGTGGCCTTCTGACGTGCAATAAGCGCTGTACTCCCCGCGTTCTCGGTCGACGGGTTTCGGTTTCGTCCATTTGCATATCAAAATTCGGGGATCGATACTATAACGCACGTGCGTGTTTCAGGATTTGTTAAGCGTGAAACGGCTTCCAACTAGGATAGTCTCTCAATCTGCTCTCTCGCTTTTGCCCGAAATCCCCTAATTAATTAATGAATTTTAGGCAATTAGGAACCTTGTAGTCGCAGACTTTCTGAGAGAGGATGTCCGCCTGGCCGTAGAACTCAACTGCAAAAACAACATCTACGCTGCTCTCATAGTTTTCGTATAAAGATTCTGGTCAGTCTTATATGACGCACCCCGTATATGTTGCACAGAATCCGTTTGGAGTTCACACTGCACAATTCCAGACTGTGCTTTATCAGTTTGATATCCCTTTAATGTATGGGTCATTCTTTTCGCTCATCGAATAAGTGCAGTGTGTACTCCAAACGAATCGTTTGTAATGACTAGGTTACGGCACATATGCCAGTAGCAGAGTTGTGAGTAAAATTACGGATTTTGTTGACAGTTTAACCAGCATTTGGTAGAACCAGGCCATAGCTACTGATTTGTCACAAAAAGGCGTGCGCTTCCCGCGTCATTTGGCATAGTGGTTGGCTGTAGGAGTGTGTTATGCGGTCAAGTTCCGTTTTTAAAGAGTATATCGGAACGCATAACAAGATCTTCGAACGTTCATCTTTTCGCAAACCTCCTTGTCGGAGGCGATTTAATTATGTAACGCAAGTACTTTCAATGTAATACCTATAGAGCCCTTTTAATGTCTGTGTTGGCAATTTATTTGGAATGTTGTACTTGTTGTTGCTGTTGTTATTTGAAATGTAGAAGTGGCTGTGATATTCAGTTTTTTCTGTTCTATACCTTGAACTTTCATTAATGTAATTGCATGTATCTTTATTTGTACATTGTTCGTATTGTATTTGTCTTGTATTGTATTCTATGCATTTCCCAACACCGCAGCTGTTGGCCAGATGTAACGCAGGGAGGCTGGTCCTTGTCGCGCACATTTCAGTTGCTTTTTGCCCAGTCCCCCCAGCATCATCTTTTGGTGCAAAAAATAAACTGAACTGAACTGAACTGAGATATCAGCCATCCATCACGCCGAATGTAGTTTTGTTATTCGCCACAAAAAATGCGTACGGCATATGATTTCCACAAATCAGGAGGAATAAAGGTCGGTATCATTCTCTGCGATGGTTGGCCTCCAGCGGGTTATGTTGTGAAGCTTAAGAGTACTTTTCTTGCTTGGTGTCGGCACGCTGTTCAGACAGGATTTCACCTCATACCAACATTCCGAATCATGTCACTCTGTCTCCTGTCCTCAACAATTAAGGTGACAGAACTGTATTATTCGAAATTATGGTTGGTATGGTTCGAAATTATGGAAACGTTTTGTGTTGTGAATTCCCGGTTTAACAGCGTACTCTAAAAAGTGAACTTCACCCGAGAACGAATTGTGTGCCGAGCATTGCGCCGAGTGTTAGGGCTATGGCTTCCCATTTGTCGAGAAACTCGTTTATGTGACATTATAGAAATATGTTAAGTGTTATAAAAAGGCGCACGGAGCCATGTCCTACAAAACGGGGAAGACAACCGGAATCGATAAAACGGCACCAGCTCCCGCGTGGCATAGTGGCTGGGCGATTTCATCTCAATTCAGGCAGGGCTGTACCCTTTGCATCCTCGATTTTCTTTACTCTTTTATATGTGGTAGCTCTGCCTTTATTATGAACAGGAGCGTTGTTTACAACTTCCTGAACGAAATAGTTCGGCAGAAAAAAAATCGAGAACGTAAACGGGTAGAAAGCGCTTTTTTGCGATTTGCGTTTTTTCGCAACTTTGACGTCGCGTATCCCCGCCCAGGTAAGAGCAATCGTCCAAATATTTTTACTACTTATTGACTATACAACAGGCTTTCAAGCCAGAGGACAGTTCCATCTACTGACGTCTAGAAAATTTCATACAGAGGTCGCAAAAGTGCTCCGTCGTCAGTTTAGCGCGGTCTTTGATAGGTTATTTCTCCACCTTCTTTTTAAAGTATGGCACCGCGAGTTATACCATCGGAAAGCTTAAGCTCTTCTCTTTCTAACGATGCCTAGAACACATGTCTAGAGCCTTTTGTTAAACTACCGCGTACATTTCAATCATAGTAGGTATGAGAAAATTGACGAATTTTGCGTGGCTCTTGTGCAAAAAGGCCATCTTCAATTTTTAAAATAAAATGTGTGCTTGAAGAACAATACATGTGCTTCCTAATGATACAAAATTTAGGCTGCGTAAACGCTCCGTACATAGGTTACGACGCCCGCAAACTAACGCAACTTCGTAGTGGGTGCGTATGGTGCTCCGGGTGACAAATATCCGTGCATGACACACTCAGAGCTAACCTTTACAAATGAATCGTCGTGAACGCCACCACACTTTTCAGTCGCTCTTCATAACTTTCTCAGTCTGCTTTAGCACGATGGTACGTAAAGTGTAAAGAATTACGCTATACACTGTCAGATTATGCGACGCTATTGCGTGTCCGTGGCGCTTTACGCTTTATGTTCTTTACGTTTCTTTCTGTCTCTCTTTTCACTTTGGAGATTTCGGCCCTTGTGCGTGGCCACGTAAGGTCATTTTCATTAGTGAGGGCCTCGGCGTCACAACAAGATAAGGTCAACTGTCGCCGCCTCGCGAAACCACCTAGGTGCACTAACAAATGTGACCTTCTGGAAGGATTTAAGGTTACTTTGAAGAAACGCGCCGTGGGAACCGCAGTCCGTCGCCGTTTCTTTCCGAGGGGAAACAAACTCAGACGAAGGAACACACACATACACAAGCTTTGACTGACTTTGACGCGCCTTCTTATTATAATGCAATTATGCTATCAAACTACATGGACCATCAGCCATTACGGCTGCTGGAACTATGTTAGCGGCTCTGTTGTAACCTTTGTTTTCAAATAATATACAAATTACAAACTTTCGTTTCAGTTGTCAGCCGTGCATTGACTGGTACGTAAGTGGGTGCATGCCTAAGGAGGCTATGGGATATGACACGATCGGTCAGAAGTAGGGTAGATTACGTGCGCGGTAACCTGCGTACGGAGCGTTTACGCAGCCTAAATTTTATATCATTAGAAAGTTTATGCATTGTTCTTCAAGCACACATTTGATTTTAAAAATCGAAGATGGCCTTTTTGCACAAGAGCTACGCAAAATTTGCCAATTTTCTCGTACCTACTATGATTGAAATGTTCGCGGTACTTTAACAAAAGGCTCTAGAGATGTGTTCTAGGCACCGTTAGAAAGAGGAGAGTTTAAGCTCTCCGATGGTATAACTTGCGGTGCCCTACTTTAAAATGAAGGTGGAGAAATAACCTGTCAAAGATCGCGCTAAAGTGACGACGGAGCACTTTTCCGACCTCTGTATGAAATTTTCTAGACGTCAGTAGATGGAACTGTCCTCTAGCTTGAAAGCCTGTGGTATAGTCAATAAGTAGTAAAAATATTTGGACGATTGCTCTTACCTGGGCGGGGATACGCGACGTCAAAGTTGCGAAAAAACGCAAATCGCAAAAAAGCGCTTTCTACACGTTTATGTTCTCGATTTTTTTTCTGCTGAACTATTTCGTTCAGGAAGTTGTAAACAACGCTCCTGTTCATAATAAAGGCAGAGCTACCACATATAAAAGAGTAAAGAAAATCGAGGATGCAAAGGGTACAGCCCTGCCTGAATTGAGATGAAATCGCCCGGCTAGTATGATAGTTTTCCACGCCGAGACTGGGAGGTAACACGGGTTCGGATCCTGTCACCGGCTGAGCTGTCTGAGGTTTTCCCTGGGTTTTCGGATGACTTTCCAGACGAATGTCGGTACACTTCCTCCTGAAGTCGGCCCAGGACGCAAGTCTATAGACAGGCAAGCTGGTGGATAAACTTCATGGCAAATAAGCCTGAGCTCTAGGCGAAGACGAAGACGAGACGTCTCCCGAATGAACGTCACAATAAAAGTTCATTAAATTACACATAACTTGACCTGCTTTCTGGAATTGGAGTTCGTCGCCTCTGAACAGGATACGAGCTTATTTTTATGTATACACATTATGCATTTAAACGACACATTGTTTTCGTCTTTTCTCTCCATCACCATAAACATTTCCGAAAATCTGTAGCCAATACGATAAATCAGGAGGCATTGTCAGATGGGAAGGGCAATCGGAACTACGACCTCACTGTTCTGAACAACCTCTCTGTGCATCTCCTTCCAAGGCGTTGACCCTTGAAGTCTTCAAAATAGAAGCGCTCAGCCGCACTATATTCTAACTTGGAAATTCCAGATGACGTACTATGTCTGACGCTTGACCTACTGTACCTACAAATATGCAAGCACCTACTCAAAATGCATGTACGGAATCCTGTATTATAATGACTCCCAGTTATAGGAGTGAAAAGAAAAGTAGATAGGAAAGGCTGTGGTGGAGCTTACGGGTGGGTTTCGTCTATGAATAAAGCTTCTACATTCATCTGGCTTGCCTTATATTCCTTCCTTCGGAACAAAGCTTAGTCGAAAGCTAATGGATTACTCGGTAATTCGTTACCCGAAGAAAGTAATCATACTACTTGAAAAATTTTCTTGTCTGAAGACTAATCGATTGCTCGCAAAAGTATTCGAAAAAGTAATTTATCACTAGTAACGCAATTGCTTGTAACGACTTCCGTAAAAATCTGGAAAAGAGGGTATCGGAGAACGAAGGAGCGTCGTGACGCAACGTGGTCCCTGGCACGTGACTCGTGACGTACAGCGGCACATCTCAAGGAGATATAGGCACCGTGCAGTAGATTTTTCTTTCGGTGCCAGCACCCCCTAGAGACAAACGCGCCATAAACGCTTGGTACCAGTCAGCGTGAAGCAGCGTTGGGTCAGTTTCGACATTCGAAAGCAGCAACTCATTTGAAACTACCTACATCCAGAGAAAAATAAGAAGAAAGCTATAATTCTTCCTTCCAGAATATGTGAAAAGATGGTTAGGAACAACTTTTATTTTAAAATAAGACTTTCGTGCAGAGCCTGTACACGATGAAGTTCAAGCTCTGCACGAAAGGCTCGTTTTAAGGTTTTAAATAAAGGTTGCCCCCAACCGTATTCTCCTTATTGTTGTACTTCACAGAAACGCGGGATTTTGATATCGCCTTCATCGGCTTTGTTGTAACTCCCGGATATGTGGAAAGGGATGTGGAGTTTAGTGACCAGTTGAGCACTTAACTGCGGACTTATAAAGCAGCAACAAGCATGAAACAATTACAAAGTACGTCGTCCTTTCGGCAGGATGAATAAATATGATGGACTAAAATTAAAGCTTCTGTGTGTCACGCACCAGTAATCATCGCATATACTCGGACCCAAATTTTGCGGCTGTAATGCAGGGGGAATACTTCTATCAGGGAACAAACAAAAATGCCTTATCCTGAAGGACCAACATATGTGTGAATAGAGTGCCTCAAGCTGGGGAACTAGTGTTGCTATGACCGGTAATCGGAGTGCGTGGGCCCTGCTCATCCCACTGTTCTTGCTTCTTCTTCAACCAGTGGACTCATCGTCACGTTGCGCCGTCTAGTTCAGAGAACAGCAAGAAACAGAAAAAGGGTAATTCCTCAGTGCGATCCTCGGGTACGGGGAGTCTAATTCCGGTCAAATGGGAACTTAACTTGAAACAAAAAGTATATTTGCCCATGCTAGTTAATGATGAAAGATGGAAGTCACTGAAAAGGTTAGCCAGCTGTAGGACTCGAGCCCACATCTTGACCGACCCTTCAGGATTTGTATGCATTTGTCCTTTCTATTCTATTCTAGTTGTCCGTTCTGTGTTCCAGCCTCAGAACATCAATTGTCTCATGATAGTTACGCAGTTATCTAGCTTGCATGTTCCACGCCCGAAAACTTCTTCCGGGAGATATTTTACGTGCGGAGAAATGTTCTCTCTCCTCCCCACTCCCACAGAAGTGTTCTCACGGGTTAATAGGGCCAAAACCGACGTGGAAAATTCGGAACACGGAACCGTACGCACTAAAACCCGACACGTGAAGATGTATAGATACGGCGCGTCAGTACCAGGACCTTACGCATGAAATCACTACGGCTGTCGCTGTCGATCAAGGGTCCACAGCTCCCTCTGACTAGTGCCTATAGATGGCGCGTGTGTCTAAGAACAAAGCAGACCTGTGTATAGGGATACACGGATCTGGAACTACACTCTTAAAAATGAACTTCACCACATAGCACGCTCCAAGCCAACCATCATCTCGAGTGACATCGTTCTCTCACATGATTTGTGGAAAATGGGGGGCGTACGCCTTTTTGTGACGATTAACATTTCTGCATAAGTGTCACAAAAAGGCGTACGCCTCCCGTTTTCAATAAATCAAGGGAGGGAACGATATCACCCGGGATGATGGTTGGCTAGGAGCGTGCTATGTGGTGAAGTTCATTTTTAAGAGTGTAAGAAACAAAGGGGAAAAGAGGCACGGCCAGGTAAAATCACTGAATGTAGCACGTGGCTACATACAGTGAGTTTAGGCACAGGTACTTTTCCATGCCACGCGATGATCGATTTTTTATTTTTCCTGCTCTTCTTTTCCCTTTTCTTTTTCTTTTTATTTTTTTGGTGTGTGGAGTAGATCATGTCAGTCATCCGCGGTCGCTGTCTCTGACCGGTTTTGTAAATTTCATGGCGCAGCTATAACTCATCGCAAAGCGAAAATATTTTGCATGATGACGACATCTTTACAGTTGAGGCAGTTTCAGGTGCAGCTGCAGTTATGTGTAGCCGGTAAATATGTCGGCTTGACTGCGCTACACTCTAAGAAAAAAAGGGTGTGAAAAGGTGGTAACTTCTATAGTTACCATCTAGGACAACATAGCGTCTGATAAAGGGCGTAAAAGGGTGGTAAAAGCAATTATCATATATCCAAATTGCTACAAAAAGGCGTACGCCCCCCTTGGTCACCGAATCAGAAGCGGTAACCCTATCACTCGTAGGTAGCAGTAGAACTTTGAAACCTTTTAGGCACAACATATGCGACAACTATTACCTCGTAAAAGGTTAGCTATATATACTCCACCTTTTTTTTGTAAGAGTGTACGCGCTTGCCTGAGGTCGCTAGATGTGACCCGAATATTTCTTCTTTTACATTATAAAAATTCCCGGATACCAATAATCTCCTTCGCCTTTCGACATTGCTGCTTGGAAAATCGCTACAATTTACCTAGAGGAAGAGCCTGCACCGCGCCCAACAACGCGCAAACATATGCGAACGATTCCAACCAAACGGCTGCATGCTACACCCTTTTAGAAATGAACTTCACCGCATAGCACGCTCCTAGCCAATCATCCTCTCTGTTGATATCGTTATCTGCCTCAATTTGTTGAAAACAGGAAGCGTACGTTTTTTTATGACAATTATCAACAGCATAAGTGTCACGAAAATGGCGTACGCTTCTCGTTTTTAACAAATCAGGGCAGATAACGATATCATTCGAGATAGTTCATGTTTAACAGCGTATGCTTCCCTAAATAGAGTTAATAGTGAGTTTTAGTATACCGTTGATAAGGTTATCGTGCCTATCGGAACCAATCGCAGTGGTGCGTGACTCAGAATCTTGTCCACTGATTGGTTCCGGTTGATACGGTTCGACGCAAGTCACGTTATCAACGGTCTGCTAAAACTCTATATTGTCACTACAGCATTCATCATGATACGAATTAACGCCTGTGACAAAAGGGTTGAGTGTTAACTTCAAATTTTAGCAACCCTTGATCTCGTTTTTGGTGAAACATGGCCCCGGCGGTCTAGAGCTCCGCACCTTTCCTTCACCAACTCCAAGATATAGCGAGTATTATCTTCGCTACCCTCGGTATAGGAAAGAGCAATGTTACTGCCATCGGTGAGTTGTGTCGGGAAGTCTTTGCCGAAGCTCCTCTCTGGCACTTCTTTTTCTTTTTACAGGACACTGAGATTCTGCCTGGAGGCCCCCTCCGTTTCGCCCAGACTCCTTTCTCTCATTTACTCGAATTCTCTTTTTTGTTCAGCTTTCTTTTCTCGGATATTAAGGCCAACGGTTTTGCGCGCCGCGTGCCAACGAATTGTTGCTCCAAAACCTGTTACGCATATAAGCCGTGCTCTCCGTTAGCGCAAGACGCAGTTCTCTTCACCACCCCCCCATGACAATGTGAGAAACCGGCATGTTCCTCGTTTCCGAACCGTACATTATATACCTTGCCCGGTCAAGCAGTCCGAAAATGCAAGTGGAATTGCGACTTCAGCCACAGGCGGTCTGCGCGTATACTGCAGGTCAGATTGAATATCGGTCAGTGACCCGCATTCGGCGGCAAATAGTAGAAGCTGCACGTAAACAGACGGGGACCAAGATAATCTTAGTCTACGTTTCACTCCCTTCGTAGGCAGGAACGTATAGTCGGTTGTTTGTGGCCGTAAGCGGGATATTAGCCCTCACTCTAGACGAGGCGTAATTAATTTCTACACAGTTTACAATTTTCAGCTCTCGAGCTCAGAAAGCTAACGAAATGTGAAGTGTCGCTCAAACGCATTGGAAATAATATTTATGTTTCGCGCTTATTTGCGTCGACCTATAATAATAAACCAACCCATTTTTACTAAAAGTAAGATATTCCATCACCTGTCATGGCACGAGCTTTTATTATATTTTATTTTTCCCTGCGGGAATGCAGGGCAGCTTCGAAGCAACTCAGCCCAACAGAATAGATAGTAGGGGGGGGGGGTGGGGGTATATGTTTATTCACACAAAGGAGATGTCAGCCAGGCAAGTGCCGGCTTGCTACTCCTTAAAAAAAAAAGAAAGAGATAGAAAGAGAGAGAGAGAAAGATAGTAGGGAAGAGATAGTCACTGAGGCGTGCGTCCTGATTGCCACGTCGTTTGTCACGCGGGACGTCAACGCGAAAATCTTTGCCAACGACAGATTATCACACGGCTGTCGTGCTGTTAGCAAAGGACGTCGATCACGGGTGGCGACGATGAAGTTAAAGAATGCAGAAGGGAACGTACATACTGGTTCATAGCTATACATCAATTTTACATAGTTATATAGCCTGGTTTACCCATGTAGCTGTGTAGCTCGGTATAGTACCGCAATTGTTGCGGTGAATAACCTAATGAAATCGTCATCCATGTAGTAGTAGTTGGTGGTGGTCAACCTCCATCCGTGATCCACGGCCATTTTTGTGTAAGGAAGAACAAGCTGGTGCACTATGGCTATAGTATAGCAGCAACATCATTAACGCGCTTGAGACGTTCAGGATGATGGTCGGTTGGGAGCGTGCTATGCGGTGAAGGCTCTGTTTTTATAATGTAATGGGGGATATAGGGCGAAATAGGTATACTCTTAAAACGGGAAGGCGAAATAAATAAAAAATACATCTTGCACTTTCCCTTCTATTTGGGAGTGAGGACATAAGGGATATCTGTTCCACGTGCTAATCATTCTCACGGCCAATCAGCGTTTCTTTACTAGCTCTGAGTAGTCGAAAACACCACCGATCTTTTTGCCTCCGAAACCCGGAGCAGTACACGTAAAACACAACCGGTACATCACGTCACGTGTGTGGAAACTCAAACCGCATTTTACTAGTTAGTACCCTTTAGAAAACTATTAAAAATATGAGACCGTTTAGGATGGCTCGCCCGGTTCAACCCTGGCCGAAGTTCCTATGGCCGTTGAACCTCACTAACGTTACACAAGAAGAATAACAATATGAAAAGGTTTACCTGCAGCTCGGTTAATAGGATAATATGATGTCTGCACCCGCAATTATTTGATGCTTGCTCAGGATTTTCTCTGATGAGATGAAGTACAATGTGGACAGATTAGATTAGGGTAGGAAGACACCGAGCCCTTAGCCCTGGAAGGAGATATGGTTCCGCTGAACTAACTCCGAACGTTATAAACAACTTTAACGTAGCTACTTAATATGTTCGCAAAGCCAGGGCATTATTAGACCTCTACCCGGGTCATACGCTGCCCGTACCCCCGCCTTCGTTAGTCTTCCGAACCTTCTGGAACGAAGGGATCAGGTTCCATGTCAATCCTTCGAGCCCGTTTTTATGCCCTGGTAGACGAGAAGTTTTCTACATCTGCAGCAGCAGATAACGCATCCAGAAACTGCAATTCCGCCTCGGCATTCCTCACACCATCCGAAGCTGGTGGTGGTAGTACTGGTGAAAGGGCTTGCCGTTGTCGGCCTCACAGAGATGAGCAACGCCACGCGACTGATGCCTTGGGGGAATGTGCGTCCGGGGCCGACTTCTAAGGGAACTGTGCCGACATATGTCTGAAAGCGTCCGAGGAAAACCCAGGAAAAACTCCTGATAGCACAGACGGCACCTGGATTCGAACCCGCGTACTTCCCAGTCTCGGCCACCATCCGAAGGCGTAGTGCAAGGACGACGCCTTTTGCATCCAACCTCATCAACAGCTGCGGAAATCGATGTCATCCTTTTCTTTCTTCAGCACATCATTGACTTTACCCCGCGGGAATGGGTAGTCTTCACTGATAATACGAAGGGAACCCAGAGACAGGGGAAAGAAAACACGAAACACACACGATCTCAGACACAGCAACCCTTTTACTGTGAGTAAAAGTATTGCAGTAAAGGGGTTGCTGTGTCTGAGATCGTGTGTGTTTCGTGTTTTCTTTCCCCTGTCTCTGGGTTCCCTTCGTATTATCATGTACCAGCTCGCCTGCTCCCTTCCACTTCTTCCGTTATTCTTCCGTTATAGTCTTCACTGACTCAGAATCTGCACTGCAAGCTATTGAAAATTGCGGCATACGAGGCTCATGCGCATCCCAGTGACGAATGTCCGGATAGCTTACCACCTTGTGTACCAAGCAGGACACAGGATGGCTCTCCAGTAGGTTCCAGCCTATTGTGGTGTCGTGTGGAATGAACAGGCCGACAGACGCAGCTCTCCCCTCCAGGAGGCGAAGAAGTATTGCACTGCTGAGAGGAGACCGCCGTTCCATTCTTCGACGCCTTGTGACACCCCTGGCTTCCCGTCAATGAACAACTGACATTCTCCCCCCCCCCTATCTATGCTGAGAAGAGTTGATCCAACGCTCCGTTTCCGCATGCCACGAAACACCACTCATTAAGAGGCAGCATTAATTCGTCTGATGCGACTCGGTGTGGCTTTTAGAGCTCAGTGGCACTACCGCTCGAGACAAGTTGACTCTCCCAGATGCTGTCATGCGGTGCTTTAGAAGATCTAGAGCACATTCTCCTACGATATTTGGAAATCTACGTCTATATAAAGGTTACACATTGCTAAAAGTTACAATAAAGGGTACCGAGTGTAAGGTCCTGGTACTGGCGCGCCGTATCTACGCCTTCGCGTGTCGGGTTTTAGAGCGTACGGTTCCGTGTTCCGAATTTTCCATGTCGGTTTTGGCCCTATTAACCCGTGAGAACACTTCTATGGGAGAGGGGAGGAGAGAGGGCATTTCCCCGCACGTGAAATATCTCCCGGGAGAAGTTTTCGCGCGTGGAACATGCAAGATAACTGCGTAAGTATCATGAGACAATTGATGTTCTGAGGCTGGAACACGGAAAGGACAAATACATTCAAAGCCTCAAGGGTCGGTCAAGATGTGGGTTCGAGTCCTACAGCTGGCTAACCTTTTCAGTGACTTCCATCTTTCATCATTAACTAGCATGGACAAATATCTCCTTTTTGCTTCAAGTTAAGTTCCCATTTGACCGGAATTAGACTTCCAGTACCCGAGGATCGCATTGAGGAATTACTCTTTTTCCGTTTCTTTCTCTTCTCTGAACTGTACGGCGCAACGTGCTGATGAGTCAACTGGTTGAAGAAGAAGAAGCATGAACAGGTGGGATGAGCAGGGCCCACGCACTCCGATTACCGGTCATAGCAACACTAGTTCCCCAGCTTGACGCACTCTATTCACACATATGTTGCTCCTTCAGGATAAGGCATTTTTGTTTGTTCCCTGACAAAAGTATTCCCCCTGCATTACAGCCTCGAAATTGGGGTCCGAGTATATGCGATGATTACTGGTGTGTGACACACAGAAGCTTTAATTTGAGCCCATCATCCTGCTGAAAGGACGACGTACTTTGTAATTGTTTCATATACGTTGCTGCTTTATAAGTCCGCAGTTAGGTGCTCAACTGGTCACTGAACTCGACATCCTTTACCACATATCTGGGCGCAACAAAGGCGATATCAAAATCCCGCGTTTCTGTGAACTACAACAATAAGGAGAAGACGGTTAGGAGCAACCTTTATTTAAAACCGTAAAACAAGCCTTTCGTGCAGAGCTTGAACTTCATCATGTACAGGCTCTGCACAAAAGTCTTGTTTTAAAACAAAAGTTGTTCCTAACCGTCTTTTCACTTATTCGGGAAGGAAGTATTATAGCTTTCTTCTTATTTTACTGTGGACGTAGATAGTTTCAAATGAATTGCTGCTTTCGAATGTCGAAACTGATCCAACGCTGCTTCACGCTGCTGACTGGTACCGAGCGTTTATGGCGCGTTTGCCTCTATGGGGCGCTGGCACCAAAAGAAAAATCTACTGCACGGTGCCTATACCTGCTTGAGATGTGCCGCTGTACGTCACGAGTCACGTGCCATGGACCACGTTGCGTCACGACGCTCCTTCGTTATCCGATACCCTCTTTTCCAGATTTCCACGGAAGTCGTTAAAAGCAATTGCCTTACTAGTGATAAATTACTTTTTCCAGTACTTTTGCGCGCAATCGATTAGTCTTCCGACAAGAAAGATTTTCAAGTAGTATGATTACTTTCTTTGGGTAACGAATTACCGAGTAATCCATTAGCTTTCGACTAAGCTTTGCTCTGAGGGAAGGAATATATGGCAAGCCAGATGAATGTAAAAGCTTTATTCATAGACGAAACCCACCCGCAAGCACCACCACAGCCTTTCCTATCTACTTTTCTTTTCAC
Organism: Ornithodoros turicata; assembly: GCF_037126465.1. NCBI lineage: Eukaryota > Metazoa > Arthropoda > Arachnida > Ixodida > Argasidae > Ornithodoros > Ornithodoros turicata. Next base: position 549,095 of record NW_026999405.1, read on the forward strand.
TCCTATAACTGGGAGTCATTATAATATAGAATTCCGTACATGCATTTTGAGTAGGTGCTTGCATATTTGTGGGTATACAGTAGGTCAAGCGTCAGACATAGTACGTCATCTGGAATTTCCAAGTTAGAATATAGTGCGGCTGAGCGCTTCTATTTTGAAGACTTCAAGGGTCAACGCCTTGGAAGGAGATGCACAGAGAGGTTGTTCAGAACAGTGAGATCGTAGTTCCGATTGTCCTTCCCCTCTGACAATGCCTCCTGATTTATCGTATTGGCTACGGATTTTCGGGAATGTTTATGGTGATGGAGAGAAAAGACGAAAACAATGCGTCGTTTAAATGCTTAATGTGTATACATAAAAAATAAGCTCATATCCTGTTCAGAGGCGACGAACTCCAATCCCAGAAAGCAGTTCAAGGTATGTGCAACTTAATGAACTTTTATTGTGACGTTCATTCGGGAGATGTCTCGCCGTGCGGTCTTCAGTGTTCGCCCAGAGCCCAGGCTTATTTGCCACGAGGTTTCTTTACCAGCTTGCATGTCTATATGCCGTTTTACCGATTCCGGTTGTCGTTCCCGTTTTGTAGGACACGGAGCCGTGCGCCTTTTTATAACACTTAACATATTTCTATAATGGCTCTCGACAAATGGGAAGCGATAGCTCTATCACTCGGCGCGATGCTCGGCACACAGTTCGTTCTCGGGTGAAGTTCACTTTTTAGAGTACGTACGCTGTTAAACCGGAAACTCACAACATAACACGTTTCCAGCCAACCATAATTTCGAATAATATAGTTCTGTCACCTGAAGTGTTGAGGACAGGAGACAGAGTGATATCATTCGGAATGTTGGTATGAGGTGAAATCATTACCCACACCACCAACCTCCCTGAACCGCTCCCTCCGGGCCTCTTATTCAGCTGGACTCTCCCCCCCCCCTCTCTCTCTCTCGCTCTCTCAAATCCAGCCCACCAGCGCTCTGCCCTCAAAGCTCTTTTTTAGCTTTATGGACACAATAGGATTCTTATTGTGAATTATTATCGATCCTTGTGTGGGCTACTTGTTATTCCCCACATCAGAACCAGTAATGGGGTAGAGTATCGCCCCAACCGATGAAACGCCCCACTCATCATCTCAAATAAAATTGTTGTTGTGGTCGCGTTATTGGACATACTTCAGAGTGGTTCTTACATATGTTTTTTTCTATCCCGCATACCCTTAAAAATTACTATTAATCAGTTTCCTACTCGAAAGCTTACTTTCCCTTCTATCTCGTCCTGCGTTCTGAAAACAGTACTTGGCCGCATAACACGCCCTGCGTCAGTCACTGCGCTCAATATCGTCAAGCGCAAGTTATCGCTTTTCATTTCAGGGTATACGCCTTCTTTGCAATACTTAGGAAATACGTAAAGTAATACAAAAAGGCATATGCCTCCCATTTCCATGAAATTAGGAAAGCGAAAGCGAACAATCTCATTCTGTGTTGCGGTGAAACGTTCCTTTTAGAGTGTACGCTTCAAACAGAATTTGACCACACTCCTTGCCAACCATCAACCCCAATATCGTTCTTTTGCCTGATTCGCTTAACATGGCACGGATTCGCCTATTTCCCACACTTGGCATTTTGCATAATGTGTCCAACACACACACAAATAGAGATACGATGATGAGATGGGGCTGATGCGGGCCAGCAGGCTGGGCGCTGCCCCAGTGCCACTTGTACGTGATGAGAGATGATGATGGATATGATAAGGGGTCCGGTAATCAAAGCAGTGTGGAGAAGCCTGTTGATGACAGGAAGTCCCAAAGGTGACGCAGACCTTGGCGTGTATGAGCTGGACTGGACCATGGGCCCAGCACCTTGCCTATAGTAAATGGGCGATGATCGATCGCATGCAGTTCGTGCTGCAAGATCGCACGCTCCCGCTGATAGTCCGGGCAGTCCATAAGTAGGTGGTGCAGGTCTGCACGCACACTGCATGCTGCACAAAGGTCCGAGGGCGCACGGCAAAGACGCTGCCTCATAACTGGTGTGAATGCAACATTCAGCCGCTTGCGGTGAAGAAGGGATGCGTAGTGTCACGGAAGGCGATAAGGAAGCGACAGTGAAAGAGAAGGATCCACTGCGTGGAGCAGAGAGTAGGGTGTAATGTCATGCAGACACTGTGATCTTATCTTGTTTGCAGAGAGAGCACGGACGAGGGCCTGACGATCACCTTTGGGCAAGATGATAGAGTGGGCTGAAGCTATATGATGACCCCGCAGGGCCGGAACAGGCGCAGTATCTCCCTCAGCAGTGCGGATAAACAGGGACCTACCGCGAAGGAAATCCGTGATCCAACGCATGGCCCTTAATGGCAAAGAAGCACAAGTAAGCATGTCTAGGATGAAAATGCGACTGACGGTACCATACGCCCGTTTCACATCGAGGAATACAGCCACCATTATCATTTTCGGACCATTGCTTCCTGTGCTGCGGACACCAAGTCCATGATGGAATCCAGCGCTGAGCGGTACTGACGGAAACCCGACATTTCTTTGGGAAAAAAGGATCTCTTTTCGAGCCACCATTCAAGCCTGTGAATTCAAGCCTGTATCATGCGCTCCAACAGCTTCCCTACGCAACTGGATAGGTTTACCGGCCTAAATGAGGACAATTGTGAAGGCATCTTGCCTGGTTTCAGCACGGGAACGACGCGTGCGCGTTTCTAGGCTTCGGGCAGGATGCATTCCTTCCTCCAGGATGCATTCAAAGCTGACCGAAGACACCCCCGTGACTGCTCATCCAAGTTACGGAGCGCCAGATATGATATGTCGTCCGGACCAGGGGAAGACCGGGCTCGAGAGAAATGAAGGGCGTTCATAAGTTCAGCGAATGTGTCCAAAAGAGACACACACTTCGTGTTTCCTATATATCTAGACGTAGAACGGCATGCGATGTATCCGAATCCGCAACGTGTATCCGAATGTTTAATAAACATATTCTGACTATAGAACGACATCATTCTGACTGACCAGACGGTGTTATGTGGCGATTCCCAAGCAATGCGCAGAATGATTCTGTTATCATTCCTGGTATTTGCGGAAAGTACAGGGCCTTTTTTTTTTTTTACAAACAACCTAACTAAGCTCAGTATCATAAAATGCGTAGATCTCCCGTATTCAACAGATCAGGGGGCAGAACAGGTGATGTAGAATACAAAGCAGGAATAATTCCTGTGTGAGGAACGCGTTATGCGGTGAAGCTATCTCTTAAGAGAGATTCGATGTTCGGCCACCGAAAATTTATAGATTTGTGTACAACGGAGGCAAAGCGAAGGCTTCCGACAGTACTGCGTTCTATACTACTTTAATAATCAGCGTAATATTACGATACATGTAAAGCAGTTTCTCATATAAACTATGGAAACGAAGCAACATCGAAACCGCCTTCCCCGAGGACTTAGTCACTTCTTTCCTTATGACAATGCAAAGTGAAAATTTCACAATACATTCATGAAGTAACTTCCTATCTGCTACTGACAGTAGGTAAGATCTTGTCAGCATTACCCACGCACATGACACTATTACAGCACCACCATTTATCCCTGATCACTTGTGGTCAACGAAAATCCCATGAAGCAGCGGAATATGCTGACCTGCTGTGTCCTCGGCTTTATCTATAGCTCCACGCCAATCTTTCGGAGAGGGCGGCCAGCAAAAGGGTTTCACTCTGTCGCCACTTTTGTACAGGCAAAGTTCAGACCAACCTGGGACTAGGGCGAAAGCACGTCGCTATGATACGATATGGATTCCAAGGTAAGGTAAGGTAAGCTATAGCCGGAAAAGCATTGAGATGTTGGCTTCTGCAATCTAGGATGCGGACGCAATAAAAATATATGTATGTGTACACTGCGTGTGTAAGGGGAAGAGTGCGATATATACTAATTAAGCAACTTATCAATTGCAATTTAGCAAGCGATTATGCGACTAATAGCTGGCTAGCAATTATAAGGAGAAAAGTTGAAGAAAGTGTAACAAAATTATCAAGGACGCCGATCGGCCGTCGCATTACCACGTCGGGCCGAACCGCCAGAGCTTCCTCGAGAGTAATGGACGATGGCGTACACGGTCAAGGGCAGCGCGAAGATCGAGATGCAGCACGCAGATGTGAACTATATCGAGAGCAGTAAAGCAAGACGTGTTTTGCGTTCCTTGCTTGGCCGCTTGATCGACAGTTTTGAGAATTCACTTTTCACCATTCCTCGCAGCGAAAGGTGCGAACGGGAGGTACGTTCAGTCGAAGACGATGTAGTAAAGAATCAATTGCAAGCGACGTAGGATTTGAGACGTGTAAAAGGGAAAAAAATAGTGAACCCTGGCTAGGAGACCAGTCTCCACACCAGCCAACCACATCTTTTTCCATGATTCTCATTGAACTGTGCACATTATTGAAGAACATTCTTCTGTGACTTGCCCTAGGTTTTCCTCATACAGACGAAGATGCATTTCCCATGTGCGCCCAGGACAACACCCCATGTCCGAGGCCTTCCTACCTCGACCACGCAAAAGGCCGTCACAATTTGCATTCACACCGAGCCACGTTCTTTTCTTCACATCGTAAGCTTTCCCAAGAGTATGACAAAGGCAGGATGCCGAGCAAGAACCGATTACGTGGTCTTGCACCACGTTCAAGCGACAGGAAAAGTGCAATTACTTTTTTTCTGCTGTACCATATTTGACTCAAAGTATCTGCGGTGTGAAGTGTAGATGTCTCGTGTGTACTTGACACTACTTTCATATGCAGTCACTTCTTGCACAAGAGTTGTTTCTATGTTCAGCATTGCTAACGTCGCTGTTTAGCCCAGAACGTCAGTGAATGCAGGCAACGTCGCTACAGCAAAATAAACTAGTTGACCTAACTAACTACGTCACCTTGATAAATAGTTGCAGCGTCAACAAACTTTCACGTGCATTTTACTGCGACTCAAGACATTATATTTAGATGATCGCGTACCACCGTTAAATTTACACTGCTCATCTAAACTACAACACAGGGAACGGAAAACTTACATCTGACAGCCCATCCTTTCAGCTTGCGCAGTCCAAGGAACACTTTGAAATAAGCAGCCATACATTCAGGTCCTACTTCCACCTCTGAACTGGCTCGCACCATGTGAGGAAACATTTTATGTAGCACCGTCCCAAATACTGAAGTCATGTTGCGCATGAATGTATCCCACGTCATCCTGGGCGCCGAGGTTGCCTCCACAATGTCTTCTGGGGACGAATCCTGAGCCGATGCGCTCACATAAACCGTACAAATAATCAGGAACATTACGAACAGCCGCATTCTTAGACCTTCTTTTGCCCTGATTTCCAGAGCCGTAAGCTTCTTTTGGAACACTGTGACGGTATCCTCTCTAGCGTGAAAAAGTTAATGTCAGCCTGAAAGGTGCCGAAGACACAGATGGATGCACACCGGATATTGCAGTTGTTAAGCAGTCGCAAAGTACTCGGGTCTTCTGCAAGACGTCTAGTTATGTGCAGTTCATTTAGCACTTCGTTGTTCAATTCCCTCGTAGCGCATGTCCTCATCAATATGATCGACACAAACACTTGGGTATCCCCTCCGATGCTTGATTCCGCTGGGAGCTGACGCTGAGCTGACGGCAAGCGAAGTCACCACACTGGGATTGCTCAAAGAGAGGTTCCTCAGATGCTCTGCGTTCACAACATCTTCACTTTCTCGTGCGCACGAAATGATGAGATGAATGGAAGGAAGAAGCAAATATCGTGAAAGGAAAAGCGTCGAACGTTAGAAGGAGAACTTTTATTATTAGTTATTTCCTTCTCCTCGTGTACGGATGGCGCAGCCAATGACACCGCCTTGGAAATCAGGCCAGAGAAGCGGTGGAGCACCGCAGAGAAGAACCTACTGTAGGTAACGGCCTGCAAGACGCCTCCGAAACAAATCGAGGTGAGTAAAAAAAAAAAAAAGAAGCACGACAAAGCCGGTTTCTCCGAAGCCTTTGGAACGCCCCGCTCTTACAAGAGGCGGATGAGTGACCCGAGGAGTTAAATAAGGATATCTGGCGTGACGCTTTTGGTATTCGGCAAACTGCAAAAATACGACAAGTGTGTACATAGGCTGCATTACCTTGAGCGCGACACTCTCGGGTTTATTCTTCACCAAACTAGGCGAACCTACCTTGCTGCCATCCGGGAGAGGGTGACACGTCTGAGCAAACTCATTCCCCTTGTGAGGACAGTAGACATGCTGTTTGGCGTAGTCAAATATCATTGTTTTATGGTTTCCAACTCGGCGGAGAAACTGAGAGGAAGTTAAAAAGCCTAGGAACAACACGGTTTGGGCAAATTGTCCGACCTAGCAGGTAGAATGGGAGATTTCCGCGAGACGGAGCTGATGGGGCAGATGGACGTTAATTATCCCCACGATATTTTAGAAGATATTTAAGATACTCAGTTCCGGGCAGAAATATTGATGAGTACAGTATCAAAGACTCGAACTTGAAAAGTATTTGCGATTCATTACTTTGGACTTGACTATTTATTAACTGTTTCAATAGAATGAAAGTTGAGTTATTGGAGACAGTTTTACTTATAACGCTTGCTTCATTGTGCACTACGCTAACAGTTTATTTGGCCGTGCGCCTGCTTGTTGACCTCCACGTAGGGCTGGCGAAAGTGGCATTATTATAATTTTGTTTTTCGGTAGGGAGGAGGTCTGTTTATGGGAGTAGCCGAATTCGTCTTGTAATGGAATCAATCTCCCCCTTCTATTTTTTTCCGAATCAACGTCGACTGAACTTTTTTAACTATTTCATTCGTTTTCAAGTTTCAATTCGTAGGATTCGGTGTCAAATACATACCAACAAAGTGAACGTAGCAACGGCGTTACCACAACATTACCAAAAATCTCATTGCGGTCACATTCTTCTTTCTGTCACCGTGCTGGTGGTACCAAGACTGTTTGTCCAAGACCAAGGTGGTCTGTATCGTTTTAATTAACGGTTAAGTTCTGTCTTTAGAGTGCAGTGCGGCTAATGTTTGATTTTTTATTGCCACTCAATCAGATCGGCGCGAATCGTCACGGTGTTCAGTGACCTGAAAGATCCAGTGTTTGAACGAGGATAACTCTGAAAGACCACTTTTTAACGTGAAGTTATGGCCCTGTTCTTTAGCTCTTACCTTTTAAGCCATGCCAACACAACCAGGCGTCCTGTCAGTATTTATTTATTTCTTTACTGGTTTTTCCGGCTTTGCCGAGGAGTAGAGGGGAGGAGAAACTAACATATGACGGGATAACTAAAATATAATATACGGAGTGTTAATTTTTATGTGTTACAGTTTTTTTTAACATATAAAAAAAGCCTTAACCCTTTAAAACTTATAAAAGCTTTAAACTTTGGTGCTCACGAACAGGCAGGCATTCTACTACCAAACCCGTCCAAATTTTGGAAAGTGGCTTCAGCAGAACCAACATCCCCAAACGGGATCAAATCCGAGCTACTTCGCGAACGCTGCTGAATCTGCGGTGAGCCCCCCTGGAGCTAGGGGTCACTATGTGTTAGAATGTGAGGTGTCCTTTTATGCTGGGCTGGCATTCCATAGCGAGACTGGGAGGCGACCCGGGTTCGAATCAGGGCGCAGGCTGTGCTGTGTGAGTCTCTGGACTTTGCTCAAACACTTTAAGACAAATGTCAGTTCACAGTTCCCTATGAAGTCGGTCAAGGACGTCCCCCCCCCCCCCACCCGAGACAGTGTACATACCGTCCTGTTTCGAAACAGGATCCAGAGTTACTCCCGTAATATGAGGATCACTTGTAAAGTTTGTCACTTCTAGAAGCGCATCGTCTCTCGATTTCAGGTATCATGATATACATGCCGAGCGCTTTCAGTTTCTTTTTCGGAATAGCAAGCTGGTAATAGCAGGGTTCACATTTCCGTTCTTTTTCTTTTTTTTTTGTCTTTCACTCTCTTAAACATATCCCCCCCCCCCCCGAGCGCCGCTGCTCTTTTCTGTTTTTTTTTAATCAAGGAAAGTTTTGTTTATTCGCTACGACCGAAGCTGTTCCATATTGTACGTATATGGTTTTCTTTTTTGCCTTCAGAAATTCGAGCACCAATATTGTTTTCTGACTATAAGCACCTTCACGCGTTCCCGCTGGTGAATATTCGCCGAACAACGACGCTGTAATTTTTATTTTACTGCAGATTTTTTTTACGTTATTTCCTCGAACTTTAATGATGAGCTCCCATTGCTTGTTATTGAGTACCGGCATTCAACAATCTAGTTATATATAAAGAAAATTTATTAAATTGATGTGATGCTATGTAGAATGAAGCCAGTGCTAGTTGTATACATACAGACTACATGGGCTACACCAAGTTGTGGGTTTCCGAAACTCACTTCCTTGATTTCTTACATGGAGTCAGAGTTCTTGAAAATAGCGAGCAGTAAGCCGGGGTTATGATGCGATGTTGAGCAGCAGGAGCATTATCGCCGATGTTCTTGCCACTTGTACGAGTGCACCAGCTAAGGGGTTCAAGACAAGGTAGAAAGGCAAGAAAACGTCGGGTGGCTTATCGTGAAGAGATAACAACTGGAGGATGTTGCTTCTGTTGTTGCTGCATTCTTTGAAGTAATTTGTATTGCATCAAATACACTGTGGTGTAGTAGCTACATGTCGTATCGTCTCGTACAGTGGTCGGTTGGCTAAGTCACCATCTACAAACTGCAGTGAGTGCGATGTTGTCGAGGACACAGAGCACATCCTCCTCAGGTGCTCTAAGTATGCAGACAGCCGCAGGAGACTAGAAGCAAGTCTGGCTCGCCTGGATGCCCGGCCATTTGACGTTGTAAAGCTCCTGGGTCCTCAGCCATTCAATCATCAAGCGACTGCATTGAAAACGCTCCTATGCGTTTCCTCGAAGAAACGCATCTGAGTGATAGTTTCTGGCACTTTCTGGTCCATCGTTTGTGACAAGCGTCCTTACAAGTTCGGGATATTTGTCTTCCGCACTCAACTACTGGGCTTTCTCCCTTTTTCTTTCATCTGTCTTTTCTTTTCTTTTTTGACTATCTGTGGCTATGTGATCTGGGGTAGCCAGTCTGACTTGGTCGTGTCTTACGTCCCCCCTTTTTTTTTCTTCTATCACATCACATCAAATCAGCATATATCGTAACCGTATTTGGTGAGGTAGTCGTCCGAAGTGACGAGGGTTTACCTGGGCCTTACTCAACCTTCGAAAACTTAGCTGTTCAGCCCCACACTTTGCGCACCCCCCTACTTATTCCGGTCACTTCGCTGCCCAATTGTTGTTGGCCCTAGTGGTAATAAATTTTTGTCTTTTTCTATTCGCGTTACTTTACCCCCGGATGCGTACTCGTAGAAAGCCTCTTAAAAACTATAGAGCTGGTAACTATTCAGCCACTAATACCACACTGTCATCCTTCTTTGATGTGTTTGTTGCCGATTTCCACTTGAGGACCGTGGAGCAAAACTGGTGTCTTTTTAATTCGTAACTTTAGGAACTGGAGGATGTACATATACCTACGTTCTATGTCACTTCTTGTCCCACAGTCCCTTGGTTTACTTCCAATCTAAAGCGTCTTCGCTCAAAAAAGGAAACGTTTATTTCGGCAAGCCAGATTTTCTGGGTCTCCCCTCGCATGGGAAAAGTATCAGACCGCCGAGAGAAAATTCAACGACTGCGTACATGAGGCTAAAGGCCTGTTCCGACATATAGCGATTTGATATATAGCGCTACAAAATAGGGCGATATTTTCCTCCTCGTAGTGCTCGATAACGCTAAAAATTAGTGCTTGCCGGAGTTGAGCTTCAGTCAACTTTTTCAGCGCTAATATTAGCACTACATCCGTGTTGGCCAATGAGGAGGCCCTTCAGTAGTGACGTCGCGAAAGTCGTGGAGCTGTTTTGCTTCCGCATTTCACGGCATGGCGACCGCATTGGAACCGTTGAATTGTCATCCCAAATGTCTGATAATTTTTCTGATTGTCCTTCTTGATAAGGTGTTCAGTCACTTGATCGAATTTTTCCGTCGCTGTCGAACTCTGGAGGCGTCATGCTGGGAGAGACCGGAAACGATAACTTCCACTAAATTATAGCGCTTGCGCCGCTTTGCAAGTGTGAACCGTCCGATAACAGTGAGCGCTGTTTTTGTGTGCTGTTTTGTAGCGCTATATTAGCGCGCAGCTATATGTCGGAACAGGCCTTAAGACAATTTGCACACGTTGCACACTTCCCTCCCTACTTAGGAGTCAGCCCCGTAAGTTCTGGCAGCTGATTTCGCCTCCTGTCGAGTCTGACTTGTGTTTAGAAGATGACTCTGGTTCGCCTGTGGGGAGAAACGATTGCTCGACAGTCCTCAAGCAATACTTTGGGTCTGTATTCACTAGGGAATCAGCTATGAATATACCTACACCTCCTTCGTACATTTTCCCGCCTACACTCCACTCTAAACCCGGTCCCCCTTATCGTCCCCCTGAACGGCCTGTAACCAGTGTTCCAGGGGTCCCCTTTAAAACCATCGGTTACTTCGTCTCGAACCCATTCCAAGGGCTACATGCACCCGCTGTAACGCTTCGGCACCGTGCTACAAGGGTGACAGTGACGTGTCATCGATGTCACCGTTGAAATATCACCCTTACGTAATTCCAGTCACCCATACTCTCAACCGTAACTCTTATTACGAGGACAAGAACGAATTTGCTACAAGCTTTGCGTCTTCCGCGCCTGCGCTTAAACATTCAAACTGAACGGACGCGGACGCTCGGGAGCTTCGAGTCGAGGCTTGGATCAAGTTGTCTCTGCGACCCGTTGGCTTTGAACTCTTCCGTCTTGTTGTTGTTGCTGTTGTGATGTTCACTTCCGAGGACATTCGCGGCAACCTTCGTGGTCGGTGCAAGCAAAATGAGTGTGATTGTGCTGAGTTTATGAGGAAGATTGAGGATCATGCCGGCGACCGCACTGGGTGGTGTGTGTTCTGCGGCCATTCATCTTCAACACAGGGGCGTCTTGAATCAATTGGTGAGTGTCTTCCGCAGTTATTAAAGCCACGAATTGTGCTGTCGCAAAACAAACAAGGGCCGGTGCTTTTTGTAGACGTGCCTCGCGTTGAGGAGATGGCTGTGGAGATGAGCTCATGCAGCGTCCGTGCCGTCGGTGTCGGGGGTGATCATGCGTCCGCTTTATGCTCGGTGAGGACATGGGCGAGCCGTGTGGTGGCCATCCCAAATGGCTCCGTGACTGTCGGCGCAGTGTCCGTGCGCCAAGGCGTGGTAGAGGGAGAGAAGGACGAGAGGAGGGGGCCTGCGGTGTCTGCTTCGGAGGGCTTGTGCGCTATTTGGCCGCATCCTGCCTTTGTTTCGGCTCCCCCTGTCGTGGTTTCTGGGCCTGCGTTAGCAGGGCGTCTCCCGTGTTTTCTGTAATGTTTCGATGAGCCCAAGACAGTTGACGGTGGGAGTCACATTACTTTATTCAGCAGAAGCCCAAACTCCATAGAACCCACCAAACGTCCCAAAAGACGATGCCCATGTGTATCGTCTCGGGAACACCACAATCCCTCCCCCTGTAACCTCGAATGTGAAAAACTCCGAAAATCCAAACAATCCCCATTGTTTCATATTCAAACACACACTACGGTTCAAAACGCACGACTGGATGCCACACTCTTGTACTACGATGTAACGGTGGTGAAGCATCATGGGAAGCTTCCCCAGGTGAGGAGGATCCAGTGTCGCTGGCAGGAGAAGCAACTGATAATGAATCCTCGGACGGAGGAGGCCCACTCCTTGGCGAACAAACTGGTGGCGCCGATTCCTCTGGGAACGTACTCGTGACAGAAGCGGGCCGAGGCGGCGATGAGGATAGACTTCCGGACCCTTGTTGGTAAGATGGGTGTTGACCCAACTCAATCCCAAGATCACGGCGGAGGTGCTCCTGATGACGCCTCCAATAACGTCCATCTGGCAGCTGTACGTCAGAGACAGCATCGCTTAAAGCTTTTGTCACGGTTGCGGGCATCCAGGGAGCTCCTGGCCTGAAATTGCGTGCCTAACGCTGTCCCCAGGTTAGAAAACCTGGGATGGCCGCGACCTCTGATCGTGCTGGAGTTTCTGCTTCTGAGCCACAGACGATCTGAAGTCTGGGCGTAGCAGGTCGATTGCAGTCTTCAGCTTCCGTTCCATGAGAAGCTCCGCTGGGCTACAGCCAGTTGTTTCGTATGGCGTCGTACGGTAGCTGAGCAGAATCCGAACCAGCTGCGCACAGACGTCACCTGAAGTAGCTTTCTTAAGTTTGTTCTTGATAAGCTGCACTGCAAGTTCAGCGGCTCCATTTGAAGCAGGATGATAGGGTGGGACACAGGAGTGCCGAATTCCATTTCGCTTAATGAAGTCCCTGTAACTCTGGCTCACGAACGCTGAACCGTTGTCTGAGACTGTTACGTCAGGTAGTCCGTGGGTGGCAAACAACTTTCGTAGACAACTTATGGTTGCGTCAGTCGACGGCGATGCCACTGGACAGACCTCATCCACTTTGAGTACGCGTCGACAACGACGAGGTAATAACGACTCTTGAAGGGGTCTGCGTAGTCAACGTGCAGGCGTGACCACGGACGTTCTGGCAAAGGCCATGGTGTCAGAGGCACGCATCGGGAAGCTGTTTGTTGCTCCTGGCAGACACGGCAACTCCGAAGCGTAGCAGTGATGTCGTCATCAATGGAGTCCCACCAGACGTGACTCCTCGCTATAGCTTTCATCCTGGCAATTCCCGGGTGACCCTCATGCAGTAGACTTCCGACTGCAAGGACACGGGGACGACAACCCGCGGTCCCCACAAGACACAATTTTCCTGAATGCTTAGTTGGGCCGTCCTTGTAGAAAATGCATTCCCAGCAGGCAATTCAGTACCAGACGAGAGTGCTTCACGTACTCGTGCGAGAAGAGGGTCCTTGGAAGTCTCCTCAGCAACGACTTTAGCTGAGAGAACACGCGGATACACACCCTCCAGCATGAATACCTCAGGTGGTCTGGGCACGCGGAGTGCTGCTGCAGGCAGTGGCAACCGGCTCAACGCATCAGCGTGAGCAATACTGCTTCCTGGGCGCTAGGTCAGCTTGTACTTGTATGCGGAAAGCGTTAGCGCCCATCTGAGAACACGCGGCGAACAGCTCCCGGGTATTCCTTTGTCCGCCGCCAGCAAACCCAGAAAAGGATTGTGATCCGTGACAGCAACGAATTCTCGTCCCCACAAATATTGGCGAAACTTTGAAACGCCGAATACCAAGGCCAATGCTTCTTTATCCAGCTGGCTGTAGTTTCGTTCCGCAGGACCAAGGCTTCTCGGTGCAAAAGCAGTCTGCCGTTCTTCACCTGAAACTTCTCGATGAACAAGAACGGCGCCGATGCCTACAGGGGATGCGTCGCAGACAGGCAAGAGCTCTTGGGGTCGTACTGGCTCAGAACCTTTGCAGATGACAGCATCCTTACTGCGAAGGAAAGCAGCCTCCTGGCTAGGGCCCCAATGCCAAGGCATCCCATGCTCTAGCAGCTGATTCAGCGGATGAAGGACTGTTGACACATTAAGCAGGAACCGTCGATAAAAGTTTACCAGCCCCAAATAGGTCTGAAGAGATTTCACATCCGTAGGTGTGGGTGCTGCTCGTACGGCTTCGGTTTTCTTCTGGACTGGTCTCAGGCCATCTGCGTTGATGATATGGCCCAAATATTCTACCTCAGGGACCAAGAATGCGCATTTCTCGATCTTGAGCTTCAGACCCGCTTCTTGAAGGTGCGACAAGACGAGGTTGAGGTTTCCCAGGTGATCCGCGTCGTTGTGTCCGGTGACCACTATGTCATCGAAGTATACGACATAGCGCAGATCTTGAAGCAGGTTTTCCATTGCTCTTTGGAAGATCGCTGGCGCCGACGAAATTCCAAACGGTAGACGGTTATACTGGGAGAATCCTTTGGGTGTGTTGATCGTTACGAGTTTTCGCGATTCTTCATCCAGTTCTACTTGTGGGTACGCATCCTTCAAGTCCAGCTTGCTGAATTTGACTCCACCAGAGAGCTTCGCAAACAGCTCTTCCACTCGAGGGTATCTTTCCATCTCCGACACTGGGTTTATCGTGACTTTGAAATCTCCACAGATTCTGACGCGTCCGTCACTCTTGAGAACCGGCACTATGGGTGCTGCCCAGTCAGCTGTCTTGACAGGAGAAATGATACCTCCTCTTTGCATTTGACACAGTTCCTCACTGACACGATCTTGGAGAGCGAACAGGGACGGGCCGTGGCCTGAAGAACTTCGGCTGCGCCCCGGCCTTGATGAAGATCTTCGCTTGAACGCCCTTGAATGTCCCCAGGCCTGGAGAGAAGACGTCGCTGTACCGTTTCGCCATGGCGTCAACAGACGACACGGCGTTTATGTCTCAGTCTTGGACAAGTCGATATTCAGGGCTATTATCCAGTCTCTACCCAACAGAGAGGGGCAGTCACCTGAAACGTCGTACAAAGGCTGGACCGAAGTACGTTCTCCAAACCTGACACTGGCGGTCATCTTGCCCAGTACAAGGGTGAGTTCATCGTTGTAACTCTTCAGCAAAACGTTTGACTGCTCCAGCCGTCGTGACGGGAACACTTTACGGAATGTATCTTCTGATACGGTGGTTACGCTGGCACCGGTGTCCAGCTCCATCAGCAGAGGCACATCGTCCACGGTGAAACAAATCCGGAACGGCTCATTAGCGCTGCGAGGTGATCGCACTTGCCACATGTCATATACCGTCTGCCAATCGTCTTGAGCCACAAAGGTGTTGAGTAGTCTATTGACTTGCCTCGACCTTCCCTTTGGTACTTTCGTAGCCTTCCTCTTGTCCTTGCAGAGCCTGACGAGGTGACCTTTGTTGCCGCACTTGTGGCAAACAGTCTTCTTGTGGCTGCATCCCGAAGCGTAATGCGGTGCTTCACATCTGTAGCACACCACAGAACTGGTGTCTCTGACGGCATTTGTAGGTGCGCAGGGAAGTGCCACCAAAGCTCGAGAACCCTTACGGGCCGCTTCAATGGCGATGACAGTTTTCTTTGCTGTCTCGAAAGTCAAGTCCGGAATTTCGAGCAGCCTCGTGTGCGTAGTCATCGTTTATGCCTCCAACAATTCGGTCTCGAAGCATGCGTTTCCGGAACGAGCCAAAATTGCAGTCTTCCGCAAGCCTGTTCAGAGAAGTCACAAAGTCGCAGACAGGTTCATCCAAGGTGCGATTACGTGAGAACGTGAGAAGAATCTGTAGCTTGCGACCACTTCAGATGGTTTTGGCGAGAAGTGCTTCGAGAGAGCATCGCGAATGGCGGTCAACGTCGTCCCGCTAGGCTTGGCAGGAGACAGCAGTCGACGCAGCAAGGCATACGTCTCAGGCCCGCAGCACGTCAAGAAAACAGCGTGTTTCTTTTCCTCTGCAATATCATTTGCCAGGAAGTACTGATCAACTCGCTCCTTGTAGTCGTCCCAGTCCGTGGCGACCATTCCAAAAGGCTCCAGCTTCCCCACTCCCGGCATGACGCTAGTGTTCGATTCAGGCTCATCACCTTCTGTTCAACGGTAGGCTTCCTCAGCGAATGTAGACGTCCGACTTGCAGTCTCCCGCTGCTCCGTTTCACGCTCGTCGCCAATTGTAATGTTTCGATAAGCCCAAGACAGTTGACGGTGGGAGTCGCATTACTTTATTCAGCAGAAGCCCAAACTGCCTAGAACCTACTGCGGAGGGTCGCGCACTAAACCAAAAGACGATGCCCATGCGGATCGTCTCGGGAACACCACATTTTCAAAGTGTGAGTGCGCGCTGTCCGTGAATACGGCTGCGCTAGGTTTCGTTCTTGCCTGTAGGTAGTTCAGTCGCTCATTTGCTACCGCTGTTATATTTCACGGATGCATTTGTTCCGTGTTAGCACCGCGAAATAACTGTGGCTGTAAGCAGTGTGTAGACGTGGACAGATGAAGTAATGACAACAGGAAGGAGCCTTGGGCCGACTTAGGGGGAACTGTGCCGACAATCGCCAGGAAAGTCTTCTGAAAACCCAAGGAAAGCCGTAGAGAGTACAGCCCGTGGTAGGATTCAAAGGCACCACCTCCAATTCATCAGCGCGACCTTGGCTGCCACCAACGAACGTGACGCTCTAAGCCGCTCGACCATGCCTCTGGTTTCACAGATATTGCTCAACCAGAGGGGGGCATAATTATTCGAACAAAGAAAGAAAGGGAAGAAAGGTCAGCCGAACGAGACATCGGCTTGCTACTGCACAACGAAAAAAGAAAGGTAAACAAAAGAAAATAATTAGGAAATAAAGGATAAAGTAACAACCGGTGAAAAAAGGGGTGGGACAGATTAAACAAAACAATAATAACTGAAAAGAGATGACTAACAAACGGTTTTTATGAGATAGAATAAAGAAAAACCGTGAATTAAAAGAGATGCGTTGAGGGTAAGGGTGGGGCACTGAAGAATGAAATGGCACGAGATGAGTTTGCTGGCTCTTCGTGAGACCTGTGCCGCTCAGGAAAGTCCAAACTGCTTTGGTCACAGACCGCTGTGAGGGATGTCGTATTGGGCAAAGCAGAGAGGCCAAGAGGAAAGGCTGTGCACCGCAGCTCGGGTGGGGGTCGTCTGAGCGTGACTCGAAGGATGTCGAATCTGTGACAGTCGAGGAGATGTGGGTAAATCAGCTTCAACAGCGGAGGGGTGTACTTAACCTCTTGCTCTGGAATTGGGTATAGTCCTAGAGAACTATCCAACACAGAAAAGCATCCGAGCGTCCCTCAGTAATCTTCATTGGGATACTCCTTGTACCGCTTAAGCCACCAGGATTATTGGCGAAGTTACCAAATCACTTCTATTATTACTTCTATGCTATTTTTCTTCATCATCATTCGCAGAAACATCGACCTCGCGGTGAACATTTCAGGGCCCTTTTAAGGATGCGTGAACACCATCGTTTTTCATCGACATGCACCAACTGAACTCTCCGATATGTCCCGCTTTGTGAAGGTGTTTTGGGCAATAAACGTTTTAATGGTATAAGTATGAACGTTTCTGGCCGTGATGCCAGGGAAATTGGCGCTGCTTTAACTCGTAGCCATCCTACAGTTGACAAAACGAACTCGTACGTCTAATCAATACTTGTGCGAGGCGAGGCGAAACAGATTAGAAGGGGAGAGCTGGGTTCCACGAATGGGCATTTGTTCGCTGCCTCTTCACGGGCATTTCTTCGCTGGGGCAAGCTTTCGCTTGTGCCATCCTACAGTTGGCAATACGGCACACACAATCGCCGTCTACACACAATCTATTCAATTACTTGTACGGGGTAGGAGGAAGACATAGGCTTGCATTACGACGACAACGGCAGGCTGTTTGGTCAGCTTTGATTCCCCTCTGTGTGTTCGCTTTGTCTATATTTTGCTCTTTCTTATTTCTTCATTTATTATGCGTTAGGTTATGGCTAGCACCTTCGAGATGGCCAGTAGGTCGTTTGATTTTCATATCACGCTGCCTACACCGGTGTCATGCGTCGCGCTTTTGCTTGGCCTGGATGAGGAACGCTCCTCGAGGGTTTATTCAGTGGCGTCGCTAGGGTACGTGTCACACGGTGCGGAGGCTCTTTGCGTCAGAGAACGGAGACACGACTGCAAAGAGTACTACACTACATTGAGAGACACTACATTGCAAAGAGGCACTATCTAAACACCAGAATTGCAACACATTATTTGGGATTTAACACCAACTCAGTGTTCTGTGCAGCTTCTCCGTGTAGCTGCTGTCAAGACGATAACCCAAGGCATCAAATGCAGAATATCTTATCCGCGCTCCGACCCCACATGGAATTTCGAGTTAGAATTTTTATGGGGCACACTACATCCGAGGCCTGACCCATTCTACATACAGTAAGTTAAGGTAAGAAGTGTCCCTGGGAATTGAAAGTGCACGTGCAAAATCAGTTCGAGCGGTTAGAAATGAGGGAAAAAATTGAAGTCGTCACGCGAGGAATTCTGTTACCCCACAATGGCGGCAACTTGCAGTGAAACAACAGCAACTACGTGTATGACGATGGGATGAGGTGTTTCACCGCAAAAATTGCACAGCGCTGCATTGCATTGTTTCGCTTGAAGTAGAATAGCAGAACTGAACAGTTGTAGGGGTGCAGCAAATTATTATTATTTTTTTCTCTGTGTGTTATCTTTGCCTTAACTAGGGGAAAGTGGGGCAAGATGAGACAGAAATTTGCAAATGAATATGGAACTTTTATTTTTCGTGTTTAAAAAAAACTGGCCAAACGCGCATTCTCATAGGTGTAGAGCTTCTGATCCGTAAATCAGAACGGACATAACCGATTCTAAAATATACAGAGCACAAGAAATTCAAAAATGCAGATTGTCTGATCTTGCCCCAACCCTCGGGGAAGACGAGACATCGCGTGGGGCATGATGAGACACGCAGTGGTAATGAACTATACAAATTAATTTTTGCAATCCAACTACAGACCCCTTGAGCCCACCGCCCAAGTGATTCGCAAGAAACCCACATCGAACCCGGTGCGATTTCATTGCGCCGTCCTTTCCAAACAAGGCAACGCCAGTCTGATGTGTCGCTGGTCGCTCGCTTTTGAGTGCGCTTCTGGTTTGCTGGAAATATCCTCGGACACAGGAAAATCCTAGGTAATATGAAAAAAAAAAAAATGAGCTCGACGAACAAGCAAAAAGCCACCTCATAGTTGACGTATCAATTTCTAAATTACATTAATTTGTCGCGTCTTACCCCGTGAATATCATCCGTTGCATTATTTTTTTCAGATAAACACCTGATGACCCAGAGCGCCCATATCTTGCATATCTAGATGAATGAATAAAAAAAATAGGATGTGGACTTTCAGTGACAGAATAGCCCTGCGACAGGCTGCTGCACAGCTGACAAGAAAGAGGACTACAGAAAATCGCGCCTTTTTTGCGGGTCTTTACATTGCAGGAAGAAGTAACCGATTGTTTTCTTCTCTTCAACGCAAACAGCAATCCGGACAATTCTCATAAGCAATAAAGCGGACATGCAAAACCACCTATGAGTAAAGTTTTAAGCGCATGGAGCAACGCGTCTCTAAGACAAGCAGCGTCGAGCACAAAATGTCGCATCTTGCCCCGTGTCTCATCTTGCCCCACCTTGCTCAGTAACCGCGTTTTGCCCTTCGATGCTTGTATTTAAAGGGTCTGTCAAGTTAAATAACCTCCGTGTTTTAAGGTACCGCCCCCTAGATCTTGTATGTGTGGTGACACACGCAAGCCATCACCTCTCAGTTCTTCATACTTTTCGTACTTGTTAATTTTGAACGTTCCAGAAACGGAACGGTGGTACCTTTCTACGTTCGCCGAGGAAAAAGTGAGAACGGCCCGGGATTGGTGGACAGATATCCCGAAATGCTGAAGTACTACGTAACGCAAGAGCGTTAGCCGCGATGTTGCCCACCTCTGTGAGGCCGGCAATGGCGAGCTCTTTCATTAGCACCACTACTACAAAACTCCAAGTTACAAGCGTCCAGAAAAGTATACTTTTTCTGTAGGTTTACCGTTTACATTACAGTCCCTTTAAGATTTCATGTCATTAAATGAATCCTTTGCGCGAGCGTAAGCCGTCATCCTGTGCGCTATCCTTCCTGTACTTTGCTCCTGTTGCTGCTGCTTTTATGCCACCAGGTCTGTGGGAGGATTTTGCCTACGAATGCACCTTCAGTTGAAAAGTAGCACGTTAATTACCCGAAATTGTAGTCAGATTACTTGCTGTCAAAACTAATCGATTACTCGGAAAATTACAAAAAAAAAAGCAGTCGATTATTAGTGACCCAACTGCCCGTAACGCGTTACCAATAAGTCTGCTATTTCAACCTCAGATTCCTTCTACGAATTACTAGTGTGTTCCACGAAGACACTTCACTGCTGTGACGCTCGATGCACAATTAGGATGCATAATCGTGTATAATTTGAAACACGTCGGGTCGCAATATATTGTATCCTCTCGAGACTATCTACCAAATGTTTCTTCTGGGGACAGGCAATAGAGGCATATCCTAAATAGACATAACAAGCGAAATGTAAATCAGTTATCCCCCTTAGCTTCCTGTTTTAAAATCCGTATGTTTTATGAGTCTTACCATGCGATTAACCTTTTGAATAATATATTGCCAACATCATTAAGCCGTTTTCAAGCATTTCTCGAGGCATTTCCGAAATATTTTACAACATTTATTTTAGTTCGTACGTCATTATAGAGCAAAAAGTGTTTCTTTTTTCTTTTTTTACTCAAAGACACACGGTTACATTTATTGATGCTAAGATTCGTATTCCGGTAATTCCACCAGTCACTGATTTTATTCAGATCACTTTGTAGATTCACTGCGTGTTGCCAAGTTTTGTGTGACTAAGTCGTCACTCACTCGTCGTCACTCGTCTCTGCTAACATTGCTCTTATGGTTTACTTTGCTTTCATTCATTCTCACATTACATATGCTCTGGAGGTTTACGGACACACTTATCCTAATAACCTTCAACCTGTCCTCCTCGCTCAGAAGAGGGCCCTGAGAAGTATTCTAAATCTAGAACCCCGTCAGTCAGTTTCACATGAATTCCGGATCGTGGGGATACATTCAGTATATAACCTTTTAAACTACAAGGTCGCTTTAATGATGCACAACTTGTTTTATGTCCCTACATATCGGCTGCTCATGCAGGTCTCTGAAACACCTTACTCTCTTCGACACGATGTAACCAGACTTCGGTACCCCACCTCTATGGGTACTTCTCGTTCATAACTTTTGGATGTCACATCTGAAATAAGTTACCAGAAAGCTTCCGGT
This sequence comes from Ornithodoros turicata, assembly GCF_037126465.1. Taxonomy (NCBI): domain Eukaryota; kingdom Metazoa; phylum Arthropoda; class Arachnida; order Ixodida; family Argasidae; genus Ornithodoros; species Ornithodoros turicata. The sequence continues at coordinate 570,010 of NW_026999405.1, forward strand.
CATATCAACAATTACAGCGAGTTTAAACGGAAGATTAGAAGTCATTTTCTTTAAGTTTGTTGCTTTATTTGTTTTTGCAGTGTCGCAGGTTAAACTGCTTGGTGCTCCTCACTCTATACCTATAACACTTCTTGTATTTGTAGTTTGGACTGTCATACAGGGCTCGCCCTCACAGTCCTGTTCTGTTTTATGTATGTAGTAGAAAACGATGAAGATCAGTAAAAAAAAAAAAAATAGTAAAGCAGGCGACCGGGGAAAGCTCGGGGTCGCAACGGGACCATTGACTCTGAACTGGCCGATATCGACAACGTTTTCATGACTGGTTCCCGACAGCTTGAGAGAGGAGAAAAGAGAGAGCGAAGAGAGTTAGAATCTTTTCCAGATCTCCTCCCGTGCGCGAGCCAGTATGAGTATTTCGCAAAGGCACAGCCGAAGAGGGTTCTACGCCGTTCTGTTCCAGGCAGAGTTGTATATAACGCGCTACAAGGAACTCGTTACTTGGCAACGCGTTACTTTTTCTGGTAACGAAGTAACGACCTCGTTGCTTTTAAAAAATGTGTAACTGGTAACGGAATTCGTTACAAAAATTTGGTAACGTGTCAACGCGTTACCCATTACTTTTTCTGCATGTTCCTCAAACGAATGAAGGCAGGCTACGCGGCACAGCAAAATTTTCCCGTGCTCGAACGCGGGAAGATTTTGCTGTGCCGCGGCCTGTGAGCACATGGCTGGTGCGTGTCGTTGGCCATGGGACCTTCTGGGAATTTTTCTCTTCACGGCATATCACATCTGCGCATGAATAACAGCGTGTTCGAGGAGGAGGAGGAGTGTCGTTGGGAGGAACCCGAGAGGTCTGCCTGCCTGATTAGGCGGCATGTTTCTCGGGAAGGGAAAGGTGGTGGAGAGGAGGAGAGGAAAGGGCGAAGTGGAAGACCGAGCGGAATCCGCTCGGGGGGAGGATAGCTGCGTCCATGGGCTGACTTCAGGGGGACTGTGCCGGCATACGCCTATTACACATCTGAGGGAAACCCAGGAAAAACCCCAGACGGCACAGCCGGCCCGCGGATTCGAACCGCGGACCTCCCAGACTCCAAGCGCACGCGTTACCGCTGCGCCAACGGAGCTGGTAACAGCGTGTTCAGAGAATAAAAGACCAGCATTCTGGTTCGTATCTGTTCACGGTCGGCTTATCTCCATTTGGGAAATGTTACACGCTGCTACAATGGCCAGCCTTCCGTAAGACGCCCTTTCTTGCTTGTTACCTGTGACACAACTGAAGTAGGGATCGTCAAGGACCTGCTTCAGAAAGAACTTTGCGACGCCCCGCCAACGTCTGCGAAGACACCTGGGAAGGCAGCCACAACATCAAGCTCCTGTGGAGACGACTTTTTCATGTTTGTACGTGATCCTGGACGGCCGGGTTGTCAAGATGCTGGACACCCTGAGCTCACTGGCTTTCTGGCAACTGCGGAAGATTACCCGTTCTCCAAGATGAAGGCAAACTTCCCGCGACTTCACGACCTATTCTTGGGGCTGAACACCGCTGTTCCTTCGAGTGCGTCTGTGGAGCGCCTCTTTAGCTGTGCGACAGATATTTTCACAAGGAAACGTGCAAAACTCTCTGATCTCGATTTTGAACATCAGTTATTACTGAGATGTAATGATCCATGAATCGCCTGCTATGAATAAAATATGAGACGCTCCTGCAGTCCCTCTTATGCTTCTTCAGTAACGCGATGAGTAACGTGAATGTAACTCGGCACTGGCGAGTAACGCGAACGCGTTCTTTATGCTTGTTGGGTAACGGGTAACGTATTTCGTTCGACGTAACGAGTAACGGTATTCAGTTCCCTTTTCTTGTTTTTTTGGTTTGGTAACGTGTACATGTGTGGTTCCAGGTTACTTGACGATTTGCCATCCAGTGACTGCTCCGTCCGCTACAGTGAAGTTCTGGCATAGAGGAGGTGACCCCGTGCCACCGAGGGGACGCAACAGCGTGGCTGGAACGTCGTGAACTTGAGAGGGAGGGAAAATGCAGGCGGCAGTGCGGGGCAGCGCGCAAGGGCACGAGACTCGCCATTTCTTTTGCGGATAAAGTGAGGCGCTGCGTGCTTTTCGCGCTATCGGATGTTAGAAAAATGTCACAATTTTTACCTCGCGGCGACATCCGGTGGCTAGTGCTTACTGATTGATTTCTATGAGCATAAATTGGTTTGCTGAGCGGAGGTTGACCGTTTGCAAATTTGCGCGCGAGCGCTCAAACAGACGACACCGCGTCGGCTGTGCCGGCATTTCTGTCTTGGATGGCGTTCATAGCGGTTTCTAACTACTATTAATTGCGACGTTGCTCGTCTCAAAGCCTGGCTGGGCCGTGTCAGTGTCTTCCAAAAGTCGCATCTGCCAGGGAAGATGTCCGCGCGGCATTTCTGCTCTGCTTCTTGCTGTAGAAACGATTCGAGCGTTTGAATGGTTCGAACGCCTCGATTTTACCCGGTCACCGATGGGTAAGTCGTTTGCTATTGCTTCTTGCCTCACAACATAGCACTCCTGATAGGATAGGGAACGAGCCAACGTGTTTCTCCTAGGGAGGCTGCATGCACAGGGATGACACAAACCCCCCATTTTGTAAGTACGCAGACTTGTACGTATTTCGAGTATTGTATTTAAAATACTGTATTTTAAATACAATTTGCGGTATGTTGGTACTCTACTCAATACTTTTTGCTTTGTGTATTTTTACTCTATTTAAAATGCATTTTATGGTATTTTCTACTCATTACTCCAATTACATACAGGGTGTTTCAAAAAACGTGTCATTCGGACTTTATAAAAAAACGGGGCGACGGAAAAATACGGGGTAAACGGCACTTGTGTGGCAACTGAATTTGCCATCTTGCAAAAGTATTTTCATTTGATTTTATTTAAATAAATTGAATTTCTTTAATTGAACTCCAAAATTTCCCAAGTCAACCTACCGTTTTTTTTTTACATAATTTGAGAGCCCGTAGCGAACTTAGTCAGATCCACCAAGAAATCCTCTCGATATTGCAAATGGAACTGCCCAAAAAAATTCCCGAAATTGAGGCTTCAAAGTTTCGGATATTCAACGGCGCACCAAATCAGTCGCCAAGATGCGCAGAGAGCAGCACATGCTCCTGCCCCCATGAAAGATCGAAAGAAAAGAGGGCGGGAAAAAAGAGGCGGAATAATTTTTGTTTGCCGCTTATCAACGTATCGTGCAATGTCAACCGCCTTGTTATCGGCACGTCTTGTGCTGCACGCCGGTTCGGCGATAAATTGTACTACACTCTTAAAAATGAACTTCACCACATAGCACGCCCCAAGCCAACCATCATCCCGAGTGACATCGTTCTCTCGCATGATTTGTGGAAAACGGGAGGCGTACGCCTTTTTGTGACAATTAACATTTCTGCATAAGTGTCACAAAAAGGCGTACGTCTCCCGTTTTCAACAAATCAAGGAAGGGAACGATATCACCCGGGATGATGGTTGGCTAGGAGCGTGCTATGTGGTGAAGTTCATTTTTAAGAGTGTAGCTTCGTGGGGGCAGGAGCATGTCAGGCTCTTCGCGCGTGTTTGCGACTGATTTTGTGCGTCGTTGAATACCCGAAACTCTGAAGCCTCAATTTCGGGAATTTTTTTGTGCAGTTCTATTTGCAATATCGAGCGAATTTCTTGGTGGATCTCACTAAGTTCGCTACGGGCTCTCTAATTCTGTAAAAAAAAACGTTAGGTTGACTTGGCAAATTTTGGAGTTCAATTAAAGAAATTCACTTTCTTTCAATTAAAATCAAATGAAAATATTTTTGAAAGATGCCAAATTCAGTTGCCACACAAATGCCGTTTACCCCGTATTTTTCCGTCGCTCCGTTTTTTTATAGAGTCCGAATGACACGTTTTTTGAAACACCCTGTATATTGGATCTCCCTCTCAAACTTTCTGTGTCTCGTTTTACCATTATCTTGCTGGTTCAGTGGAAATTTCCTGAGTCCCTTGGACTTGACCTGGACATTGGCCATTCTTGGAAGTCTCCATTTAGAGATCTTGCCCCGTGTGTACTAACCCTTGGCGAGTGAGGGTTCTATTATGTGTGCCCTAACGCGGTAACGCCAAATTCTGATCTCACCGAGCAGGGACCTGCTAGAAGTTTGCTTTGTTCTGGGTTACATATACTTAGCGGAGTTATGTACTATCTCTTTGTCATCTTTTTGGGACTTGTGTTTAGATGACTCCAACCACAAAGGAACGGCTTGAGTAGTACGCTGGGTTTATGTGATTCATGTGACATAGCGGCGACTTGCCGCATTGACCAGTGACCGGTGACTTTTTGCGTTCAAGGATAAATAGTATCTTAATTGTATTTCAAATAATTTTTGAACTATTTCGTACTCTATCTTAATGACTTTAATTTTGATGTATTTATACTCTATCTTAATTATATTCTAACGTCAGTATTTATTATCTTATCTTAAATACAACTTTGAGTATCTTGTACATGTCTGTAAGTACCCTCAAGCGGGTGCTCTTGGCAAAACTGCCATCTTGTCCTGGTCGCACGTCATAGAAAATAGCATTTTGAGGCCATGTGACTTTGTTTACGTGTCGTTTTGCCGCTTACCGACATATTTCCGTCACCATAACGCCAAGAGATGAACGAATTTGGCAGCGTAAACTATGCGGTGCTTCTTCCGCAACATGGAACCCCATTTCTCCGTAGTTTAAGTACGTACAGCCCATCGGCTCAGTGAACGCGCGGTCCTCATGACATCCGTGGAAGTCGTCAACAGTACGAGGCATTATGTGAAAAACTGCGCGTTTTACTGCGAGATTATCGGATAAAAATAATTACCGTGATCGAAAGACATCCAAACCGTTGCGCAGAAACAACAACCGCATTGTTTACAAACGGTTTGGCCGGCGATCACGGGCGCCGCCATCTTTAAGGTCACTTGTGACTCGACGTTTCCTGTGACGTGCCACTAGGACCTGCCCAGGATGCATTGCGTTCGCCCAGCACGCTTTCATCTACAGAGCAATACATTGGATACAACCTCTCTGGCTGCATGCGCGTTCTCCTCCTCCGTCGTCATTGACAGGGTGGGGACTTCCTAGTGACGGGTCCGCGCCGGCGCCTCGGGGCAGCCACCATTTTAGCTCATATCTTCCGTCTTTCGTTCGTTTGACACCTGCCAGTATACAGTTCATTACGTCATGCCTTCTCCTGGCTTTTAGAACGTTTGGGCAGCAATATATAGAGGGCAACGGCGGTTATATTGAAAACGGTGGTGTGAAAAATCAAACACAGGAGTACTATATGCATGAAACATGCATGAAGCATGAAGAAAGCAACGGTATGCATGAAGGAAGCAACGGTGGTTATACCGGTACAACAAAACAGAAGTATGTTATTTCTTCTTCTTGTCATTTTTTTTTTTTTTTAATACGATTTCGGATAGTCAATGTTTTCCAAGCTCTCTCTGTAGAACAGTCCCGTGAGCTGCCACAGCTTCAGTAGATAAGAAAAGAGTTACATTTCGTTCAGAATGAGCAACCATGTCGCACAACCAGCGGTATCAATACAAGCAATATTGACCTTTAATAGTTGCAGACGGACGCGCACGCTTGGACGCTGTAACAAAGAAACTGCTGATATTCGACGCCCGGACGTATAGTGACACTATGGTATCAATGAGAACTAACAACAACACATTGACAAACGAAGATAACGGTTCTGCTGTTTTTCCAATGCCTGCTCGATAACTGCGCCCATTGGACAAAGAGGACGTGTCACTTCCGGCGCGAAAGATCGCCGAATGCACTCTAAAATCTGTACCTCTTAAAAACCCCTTTTATAAGGTACATTTTTGCAAAAACGTACCCTTTATTTTATGCGGTACGAGAGCGCCTAAAAGGTACAGCACTTTTAAGGTACTTCCGTCTAACAGGTACACCCGTTTAAGAGGTAGTGCCGTCTAACAGGTACGTCCGTCCAAGAGGTACTGCCGTCTAACAGGTACAGCCGTTTTAGAGGTACCGTCGTCTAAAGGGTAGAACCGTCTAAGAGGTACAGCAGCCTAACAGGTACGCCAGTCTAAGAAGTACTGCCGTCGAACAGGTACCCCGTTTAAGAGGTACAGCCGTCTAAGAGATACGCCCGTCTAAGGGGTGCAGTTGTCCAAGAAGTATACAGTCCACAAACAACGGAGAGGAACATGTTTGTGGTTCTTACATTTTTGCAGAAGAGATAAACTGATCAGTTTATCTCTTCTTCAACTGCACTCTTAAAAATGAACTTCACCACATAGCACGCTCCTAGCCAACCACCATCCCGAATGACAACGTTCTCGCCCTAGATTTGTTGAAAACGGGAGGAGCAGCCTATTTTGTGGCATTATGCACGGCACAAAATAGGCTCCTCCTCCCGTTTTCAACAAATTAGGGGCGAGAACGTTGTCATTCGGGATGGTGGTTGGCTAGGAGCGTGCTATGTGGTGAAGTTCATTTTTAAGAGTGTGGTGCCGCTTGCGTCGATTTCCGTCGTATGAATGTGTGTATGAGTGAGCAAAACTGTAAGAGTGAAAGGAGGGTGAGTGAGAGTGAGTGGCTGGTTTGTCGTCCCTTCAGATGACGCATCCCGAAAGTCGCAGGAGAGGCGTGTTAGCTTAGCTCAATTGGTAGAGCCCTGGACCGGTAATCCAGAAGATGTGGGTTCGATCCCTACAGCTGGCTAACCTTTTCAGTGACTTTCATCTTCATCGCTGATTTCTTAGGCAATTTGAGGGTTTGTTTGTATCTGTCCCTTCTATGTTGTTCCAGCCTCAGAACATCAGTTTATCTCTTGTTCAACAGGTGCCGCTTGCGTCGATTTCCGTCGTATGAATGTGTGTATGAGTGAGTAAAACTGTAAGAGTGAAAGGAGGGTGAGTGAGAGTGGGTGGCTGGTTTGTCGTCCCTTCAGATGACGCACCCCGAAAGTCGCTGGAGAGGCGTGTTAGCTTAGCTCAATTGGTAGAGCCCTGGACCGGTAATCCAGAAGATGTGGGTTTGATCCCTACAGCTGGATAATTCGAACCTCGCTTCCAGCTGCCTATAATCGCCGACACGCGCTCTGCTGGTTAAGAGAAGTCTGCGCGCCAATGTACATCCCGTCAGTATAACGAACACTACTACCCCATGGCATCGCCACCTCCAATGGATTCTTTCGAATCCAGCTCTCCGAGTAAGGAATAATTATAATTCTATACTGGAGCGAAGTCTGATCGCCTTGATACATTGCTTTGCTGGAAAGTCAGGCACCAAGAGTAGCCAGTCGGCAAAACACCCACGGGTCAACGACGCCTTCCCTTAACGACGTAGTGATGTAGTTTGTCAACACTACACTCATAAAAATGAACCTCACCGCATAGCACGCTCCTAGCCAACCATCATTGCGAATGATATCGTTATCTGCCCTGATTGGTTGAAAACGGGAGGCGTACGCCTTTTCTGTGACAATTATGAACAGCATAAGTCTCACAAAAAAGGCGTACGCCTCCCGTTTTCAACAAATCAAGGCAGTTAACGATATCATTCGATATTATGGTTGGCTAGGAGCGTGCTATGTGGTGAAGTTCATTTTTAAGAGTGTAATTATTCATACGATCGAAATAAATCAAGCGAAGTGATCGGTTTTGCTGCGCTGTTACTGCTCAAGCCGACAGTGTAGTTTTATCTCTAATATCTAAACTGGAGGTACGACCCGGGCAGAAAGCCAACATGAAGAATTGCAGCCTTGTCCCAGAAAACCATTGCGATGACCTTACCCGCAGACGGGGTGCTTCGAGACTTCTTGGGAGCAGGCAAGCCCGAATGCTTCCACTGTTTTGATGCGCGTTGAGACTCAGGAGTGAAATGGTGCACATACGTTTCATCCCACGTGGTGATCCGATCAAGGAACGGCTGTCCCTCGGTGTCCAAACGGTAGCTTAGCTCTTGGGAGATTCCCAGTCTTCTCTGCCGGTCAAACACGGAGATCTGCCTCGGAATCCAAGGGGAACTAACTTTCTGAAACTGGAGATGTTGATGAATGATTGTATTCAACATTCCCACACAAAGGTACATCTTTCAAGCCAGTTCGAGACATGTTATCCGTCGATCCTTGAGGATCAGGCGCTCCACAAGTTGGATGATCTCAGTAACTCTGACACTGGGCTCTGAGCCGCCCCGGCCGCGAGCGTCCTGCACTAATGTCCGTCTCGGAACCGTTTGAACAACTTAAACGCTTTGCCCCGACTAAGTGTGTCGTGGCCATACTGAGCCTGAAGCCTTCTGTGAATTTCAGATGACTTTACGCCTTCATTCACGAGAAACTTCATGACAATTCGCTGTTCGATGTGCGCGCTTACTTCGTTGTCGGCCATCTTGTCCATCACGTGTATGTATTGCACAAACTTTGGACCACCACGTGGCGAACGCGGAGGCCTGTCGCGTGTGAAAATGACGATAAAAAAACGCAAGCCATTTGTACACTCAAGAGGCAGAAAGTCCCGGTTTGACTTGAACACCCCTCGTAGTTTTAATCACGTAAGATGAAACACCCTGTATATGCGCGAAATTTTATAGGCATCCGTTTTGAGTGGCACTTGTACACGGGGGGTGGGGGGGTTATTTATTTTGACAGGAAAAGTCAGCCAGAAAACAGGTACAGGTTTAAATCATTTTTCCTGTAGGTACGGCTGTTTGTCGCTGAGCTATACACACCATGTGGTTATCGGAGACGGGTGCTGAGCGTGCGTCAGCCATTGGCGTATCGGTCAGTCGGTACCGAAGACACACCTGGGCATGTGTCCGCTAACACCGAGGGCGTGGGTTACCTAGAGCTGCTTGCAAAAACGCAAATAGGTTCTATGCGCTTAAACGAATCCCAAGGCCCTTTTTTTTGCTTGTTTTGACTGATTTTTCTTTTTCTGTAAAAGCTCATTTTGCTTCTTTCATTTTCTTTTCTTGTCTTCTTCTTGTGTTAGCGGCACTTTCACGGTCACAGCGCAGAGACCTTGGATTTTCGTTTGGAAAACTAACGTCCAGCCCTCTCCAAGTAAACAACACTTTAGCTGTGCCGCTTGAAGAACGCATTTTCCTCAAGAGATGTGAAAGGCTGTAAATATCCTGTTCCGCGCACTGCGCACTGCAACAACTCAACTCTATAAGCTTCACCCAACAGGTCATAAACTGGCAGCGAATTCCTGCTGGAGCCACGTGCACATGACGAAGAAGCGTGAAATCCACTGCACGCTTGTACACTTTATTTGCACTCTACGCGTATTTACACCCAATCGGGCTGCTTTTCCTGGCTCAGTCAAGAATGTGTACACTCTAAAAACAGAACTTCGCCGCATAGCACGCTGTGCGCCAGCCATTGCCAACAATGATAGGGCTATCGCTTCAGATTCGAAGACAGACGGGGCGTACGCCTTTTTGTGGCAAGTTTCATATATCCAAATTTCCACAAAAAGGCGTACTCCCACCTATCTCTTCGAATCAGAAGCGATAACCATATCATTCGTGGCAATGGTTCGCGCAGAGCGTCCCCCCCCCCCCCCCAGTGGTCAGGCACCCAAACCTGACACCCTCTGTCACGGAAGCCTATCAAAGGGCCGAAAATAGTAACGCCGAAGTATTAGAATACCGAAAGTCAAAAGCCTGACAATCAGAAGGCCGTACATGGAAAAGCCAAGGACAGGAGCCCTATAGGGTGAACACCACAGTGAAGGACCACTGAGTGGGAGTATTTTTTTTAAATGAGATTATGAAAAAGTTTTGTGACTCTTGTATTAGAAATGAAATATTAATTGGAATACATAGCATTTGGTGCTCAGAAATAGACTGGCTGGAGTGAGCAAAAAAACACACACACACAATAATCTACAAGATGTTTACTACAAAAAGAAAGCGCCTGATGGGTGAACGCCAGTGCAAGACTTCAATCACCCACTGAATGAATCGTAGAGGAGATGGTGTTCCTCTGCATTTGGTGGCCCGAAGGTGATTTGAACAAGCAACCATCTGAATAGTTTGCTTACAGAATAAACTTAAAGGAGCTACGAACTGTATCAATCGAGCCCGCCGACTGTATCGGCTCCAAACGGCGATTTCAACGTGTTGTCTGTGACACCTTTTGTATAGGTGAATTTGATACGTGCGTATCTTCAGCACATAGCATGCTCCTAGTCAACCATCTTCCCGAATGACAACGTTCTCGCCCATGAATTGTTGATAACGAGAGGCGAAGCCTATTGTGTCTGTATTATGCGCGGCTACAAAATGGGCTCCGCCTCCCGTTTTCAACACATCAGAGACGAAAACGTTGTCATTCGGGATGATGGATGGCTAGGAGGGTGCCATGTAGTGAAGTTCACCATCACCATCATCACCACCACCATCATCTTGAAGAGAGTAAAGGAGAACGTTATGGTGTACCTCCACGTTGGCGTCTGATTGGGTGCTACAATTCTTCAGATGACGTAACGATGGATAGAGGTATCTGGACGGCGGTGCGTGTACTCGCCCGAATACGAAAGAGAGTGCGTTTTTGTATTAACGCTGCACAAATTATGAAGGAGAAGAATTGAACAATAGATTGTAAATAGAATTAAGAAGCGTAGAAGAACAATATTACATCTGTTAAACCCGTAACTAAATACATGCAGATAGGAGTTCTTACCTCCTTTAAGTCCAGCTAATGACCACCGCTAATTTGCTCGTACCCCTGCAAAGAATCTCATGACAATATCTCTAGGATTTTTTTTTCTTCGCCCGCAACTTTCTGTGCCGTTCTATTTCAAGAACTATATTCGACGATAGACATATTATAGGCGATATATAGGCGATAGACTAATTATGTCAAACTATAGGCCAGTATCTGTGTTACCTATATTTTCTAAGGGACTCGAGAAATTAATTCATGTTCGCATGTCTTCTTTTTGTGAGGCGCATAAAATTATTACCGCTGCACGGTTTGGGTTTACTAAGCATAAGTCCACTGAGCTAGCGCTGCTTCACAAAAAGGAGTATATTATTCGTGCTTTCGAAGAAAAGAAGATTGCTCTGGGGATATTTGTAGATTTTACGCAGGCTTTCGACTATATAAATCACGATCGTCTTTTAATGAGATTGTGGAAATACGGATTTCGGGGCGTAGCTTACGGACTTATTTCCTCTTACCTATCAAATCGTAAACAATATTTTGTCATTAACAATTACAGCTCACCGGTCATGCAAATAACGGCCGGTGTTCCTCAAGGTAGTATTATTGGTCCTCTCTTTTTTAACCCATATCTAAGTGCTATAGTGAATATTTCTACACAAGCAAAGTATATACTATATGCGGATGATGGTGACACTGCTATTCTCTGCAAACCGAGTCGATGATGTAGTTGAACAGGCAAATACTGCACTCGCTGGTTTGCAGTGTTGGTCGCTAGTCAATCAGTTGAAAGTCAATGCCACTAAAACAAAGGCTATCATGTTTAAACCAAAAAACAAACGGGTTGCAGTGCCACATCACCTGAATTTAGGTCCTGACAAGATTGAGTTTGTTCAAAATATCAAGGTATTAGGCATTATTTTTAATAGTCAGCTGAGCTGGGACGGCCATGTAAAATCGCTGACTACTAAGCTGGCTCGGGTTGCCGGAATTATTAGTCATTACCGTTATCTGCTACCTGTTGGAGTTAAGTTGTTGCTCTATAATACTCTGTTTCTTTCGTATTTCAGTTATGGTAGCTTGGTGTGGGGCACGACCACTTCACATAACATCGACACTACTCTTGGTTTACAAAAAAGGGCTGTACGTGCCATATGTAGTGTGAGCTATACAGCTCACACAAGGGAGCTCTTCCCGAAATACAATATACAGTTGACCCCCGTTTAACCGAACTTCATTTATCCGGATCCCGCGGTATCCGGACAAAAGGCACGGGAACGGATTTTCCTCCATGTATTTTGTTCTCGTTTATCCGGACTTCAGCTTCCGGACTCGGACAAGAATTCCAGGGAACGAAAGTCGAAAATTCTTGTAATCCAGCTTCAGTTATCCGGGCTACGGTGAGTAAGAGGAGACGCTGACCCCGCTTTCTCACCCTTTTCGCTGTGTCGGGGTTATTCCCGTCACACGTCAGGGACCTACATTCCTCCGTAGGGGAGACAACTGTGGACGATGACCCCCTTTCCTCTTTGTGTGCGTTGGGTCACGTTGACCAGTCCAGTCATTTGGAAATATCTCGAGCAAGTGTCCGGTTCTAGAGGGGAAAACTCCAACCCGAGGGCCTGCTGCTTACGGCCCGTTGGCGGATGAAGACATTCCCCTAGCTGAGCTGCGATCCCTGATGCAGAGGCTCACTGCGACTGCCGTACATGATGCTGTGATTTCTGACTATGTTGACGTTGATAAGGATGATGACGCGTGTGCAGCTATGACTGATGACGGTGTGATTGCTGCTGTTGCCTCCGATGATGTGCAGCAAGACGGTGCCGATAACATCAGTGAGAAACAAGGCTCCGACATTGACACTTTGCGTCCGCACTGACATTCTTCGAGCAGCGCAACAGCGTGGCTCAACTCCATGCAATTAGCAAAAGTTTGCAGGAATCGAGTGCCTACACTACTATGTAACAGCTGTCATTGACGAGATTTCTGTGTTTTAATTAAACCTAGCTCTGTAGGACGTTTCTATTCGGTCGTTTCATTTATCCGGATGCCCCGGTATCCGGACGATTTCGCCGGGAACGGCACCGTCCGGATAAACGGGGGTCGACTGTAATTAGAATATCCGAATTATATAACATGTGGCTTTTGCAGTGTTATAGGAAAGAAATTTAAAAAAAATACTGACAATTTGTGTATGCTAGCTGGTCTTCTACCTAAAATAGATGCATACCCAAGCAGGTGCGCGGAACACTGGAAGGTACTAATCCCTCGTACTTCATACGGGCTGCATACACTCTTAAAAATGAGCTTCACCGCATAGCACGCTCCTAGCCAACCATCACCTCGAATGATATCGCTATCTGCCCTGATTTGTTGAAAACGGGAGGCGTACGCCATTTCTGTGACACTTATGCTGTTCATAATTGTCACAGGAAAGGCGTACGCCCCCCGTTTTCAACAAATCAGTGCAGATAACGATATCATTCGAGATAATGGTTGGCTAGGAGCGTGCTATGCGGTGAAGTTCATTTTTAAGAGTGCAGTATAAGTAACACGTTGCCCCGAGCTCTAAATAGGCTATAGCCACCCTTAATGTTGATTTAGTTCGAATTTCCTTTCAACAGCTACAAGCTAAAGTGTGTTTAATATAAACTTGTTTAGTGAAATTTAATGCTTATTATGTAATCTTCCACAATGCTGTTATTCATTATGACAGTGTCAGAGTTTGTTGGTTTATAGTGGTGAGTGGTTTATTACATAGAAATGTATAGATACGCCCATTGATATTGTTTCTTTGTTAATTGGGCAGATATATATTTTTTTTTTAGTCTATACTTGTTTTCCTCTTGACACAACTGCCACCAACTTCGGGGGCCATGGACTCGTGAAGTTGCTTTATGCAGCTTTTTTCCGTGGCTCCGTCCATTGTAGAATGGTAAATAAACGAATTTGAATTTGAATATTCGCGTTTTGCATGACCTGTACGTGGCGCGTCTAAACTCCAACATGGCAGACGTACGTAGGCTGTAGCTTAGTCTCGATTTTGAGATTTATGAACTGCAATGGGGATTCTCGATGCGTTGAAGGCGAACGAGTATTAAACGCTGCCCATATACTTCTGGCAGGCGTAGCCCAGTTGTCCAAAGAGAAGGCTATAGTTGTCGCGTATTATTTGCAGTGTTGTACGTAGCTACCGTATTCGTTACTTTTTTTCAGTAGCGGAGCAGCGATCCCGCTACATTTTAAATTGTTAACGAAAAAAGTATTTCCGCTGCAAATATGGGTAGCGGCGGACTCTTTCCCCACTACTGCTCCTTTTCATAATATGGAAGAAGTGGAACACAGAGGAAACAAAAGCGAGATAACAGCGAAGCAGAATTGTTTTTTTCTTTATTGCTTCTAGTTACTCGTTAATGAGGCAGACTGATGTGACCATCTTCCTGAATTTCACTAGCTCTCATAAGCGAAGTGCAATCGAATATTGTGTTATTCTGTACATTTTTAACTTTCTTTAGCTCACATTTGCGAAACAAATGAGGCGGAGCTATAGTTTCCGTCATACAATCACTTGCATAGGTAGTATGAGCGTGTTGATAGCACATTTCAAAATGCGTTTTGCAACTCTATTGTTCGATACAGATAAACAAAGCATCGTGTCTTTTGGAACAGGAGTAGGAAAATATATCGAAAACCCAACGAGATACTGCCATGTAGTCATTGCTTTCCAAACGGACCACCGACTTTGCTTTAGGCTCATTTCACACTAACGTTTCTCTTATTTTTTATTTTTGTGTGTGTGTATGTTTTCGTCGGTTTCCTTCAAAAATAGAACCTAACGGCAATCCAGCCCCGTAGGTTCAAATGGGTCCGTTTTGGCGCCGTGGAAAACACACACGAGAAAAACGTTAGTGTGAAACCGGCCATAAGGTGTAGGAAGGGAGTTGCCTCAGTACAGAAGCCGCCGAAATGTCGGCGGCTTCTGTCCTGAGGCAACTCCCTTCCTACATCTCTACCGGGTCGCTGGATTTCTACCCATCTACGGCCATAAGGTGTGTGTGCCGAAGGTGTAGAATTACCTGAAAACATAGAATTCTGCTTACACACGCCGCTGAACAAGATCTAGTTATTCTCTCACATTAAACACGCTACAATAACAAGAACTTGATTTTATGACGATGATTGGGGAGTTTCGTCTCCAGGGGCGATAACAGGTTACGCTGCAGGTATGTGGGCCACAGAAAATGAAGAAATAATATTATTCGAGAGTAAGTATACGTCAATACACTTATTAATGCTTTTTGCACACTTGCTTGTTGGGTATACACGGGGATTAACTTTAAAGCAATTGATTGCTTACGGCGTTTGACGTGTCTAGGGAAAAGTTACATGATATACGTTGTTTCTGTAAATGCTTCATTACGGGGGTAATCTCACACGGGCAGACTCTTGCTGAGGAACTCATAGTCCCCGAAAAAAGCGTAGAGAACGTAATTTTTCGTATAGTCATACACTGTAAAAACAGAACTTCACCGCATAGCACGCTCCTAGCCAACCGTCATTCCGAATGGTATCATTCTGTGCATTGATTCGTTGAAAATGAGACGAGGCGCCTATCTGGGACAGATTATCTTGTCCCAGATAGGCACCTGGGACCCCCCTGTTTTGAACAAATCATGACACAGAATGATATCATTCGGTATGATGGTTGGTCAGGAGCGTGCTATGTGGTGAAGTTCTGTTTTAACAGTGTACGCTTTGTACGAAAAGCCGTCGTGTGGCTGGAAGAATGGAAGCAGGGGAGCGGACAATAAGAGCAATTCCTAGTTCCTGCGAGACTTGAGCTATAGTACAGAATGCCAACGGCACTCAGAAGGCTGTCTACACTCTCAGAAAAAAGGGTGGAGCAGTTATACCTTTCAGGAGGTAATATTTGTCGCATATGTCGTGCCTAAAAGGTTGCAAAGTCCTACAGGCTTAAAAATGAACTTCACCGCATAGCACGCTCCTAGCCAACCAACATCTCGTATGATATCGTTACCTGCCCTGATTTCTTGAAAACGGGGGGCGTACGCCTTTTTTGTGACAATTATGAACAGCATAAGTGCCACAAAAAAGGCGTACGCCCCCGTTTTCAACAAATCAGGGCAGATAACGATATCATTCGAGATTATGGTTGGCTAGGAGCGTGCTATGCGGTGGAGTTCATTTTTAAGAGTTTACCTCCTACCCCACTCTCTCCCACGAATGATACACTCTTAAAAATGAACTTCACCGCATAGCACGCTCCTAGCCAACCGTAATCTCGAATAATATCGTTATCTTTTTTGCCCTGATTTGTTTGAAACGGGAGGCGTACGCCTCTTTTGTGACACTTATGCTGTTCATAATTGTCACAGAAAAGGCGTACGCCTCCCGTTTTCAACAAATCAGGGCAGATAACGATATCATTCGAGATGTTGTTTGGCTAGGAGCGTGCTGTGCGGTGAAGTTCATTTTTAAGAGTGTAGGATTACCGATGCTGATACGGTGAGCGAGGGGTGCGTACGCCTTTTCATAGCAATTTCGATGTATGATAATTGCGTTTACCACCCTTTATCATAGGCTATGTTGACCTACACTCTAAAACCAGAACTTCACCGCATAGCACGTTGTGCACCAACCATTGCCGCGAATGATATGGTTATCGCTCCTGATTCAAAGAGAGAGGGGGCGTACGCTTTTTGTGGCAGTTTCGGGATCTATGAAAATTGCCACAAAACGGCGTACGCCCCCCTCTCTCTTCGAATCAGAAGCGATAACCATATCATTCGCGGCAATGGTTGGCGCACAGCGTGCTATGCGGTGAAGTTCTGGTTTTAGAGTGTAGAAGTTACCACCTTTTCACACTCTTTTTTTTTTTTTTTCTTAGAGTGTATTCTTCTTGTTGGCGTTCGCCCTGGGGAAAGCATGAACAAACATTATGCCATTCGTTTGATTTTTTTTCCCTCCTGGTAGATCGATGACTCGATGAGTGGTCGCTTATGACGGCAGTTGCATTGACCGCAGGAAAAACTGATCAGTCCGTCGACACTATGCAGTCGGAAAAGTTTGAGAATGGGATTCGTGGATGGTCTCGGAACAAAATAATGTTATTGCAGAAAAACTGTCCGAGACTGGAAGGTGACCAAGATTCGAAATCCGTGCTCCGTCCGTGCTGTCTGGGTGTTTTCCTTGGGTTTTCCTCGGACGCTTCAAGACAAATGTCGGCCAGTTCCCTGTGAAGTGGGCCCAGATCGCACGATCCCCCCTCCCCCTGTGGTAGTTGTGACGTTGCCCGTCGATGACGTGGCCGACTATACAGCAAGCAGTTCCTTCACCACCACCTTGTGTTCGAAACATTCTGACGCGAACATTAGTGAATGCTCAAATGCGCCTCATCTCTGGGTGAAGATCAATATGAAGTAATAGATATCTGGAAGTAATGTCATGTTTTATGCCGCATCTGGGATATGTGAGCATAGTGGCCAGCATTCAACACGTCCTCACCGACTGTCCTGTGTACAGGTCGGAAAGAGCACTGCTCCAGTCCCAACTGACCCGTATCAACAACAAACCGCTCAGCCTTGCAGCAGTCGACAACAGAGAGAGGGCGCAGACAAGCTGGTTCATGATGACAAGGATGCAACCCGAGACAGGGAAATAAACAACAGACAATTGTTGTCTGTTGTTTATTTCCCTGTCTCGGGTTGCATCCTTGTCATCTTGCAGCAGTCTTGGGTCCTTGGTCTAACCCTGGGCAGCACAGTCAATGTCTTCACTCATTCTATGTGTTCCTGACGTCTTCTGACCTGCTTGAACTCTTGTGACCTCAGAGCTGTTGCCATGAATGCGGAGATGTGCTCTTCACAGCATTTCATCTCCTGTAGCCGTCCGGATCTCATCTACTATCTCATCAGTTACACGCACCCACGTGTGTGATATATCTCATTGGCGTGTGTCACGTGTGTGTGCGTGTGTGAATGCCTCATCTTTTTCATCGTCATCCCACTCATGTACTAACCCACAGGCACTGAGGTATATGGTACCGCAATTGTTGCGGTGAATCCCCTCATCCCATAATCATTCATGTAGATGTTGTTGTTGTAGGATATGTGAGGGAACACAAATATTGCACCGTCGTCAGACACATCGGGCAACGAGATGCCTACGGTATGGTGTTAATTATAAAGAAGGGTACAGAAGAGACAAGAAGGGTACGGTAGCGGAAAAGCAGCGGCATAGTATTTACGTTACTTTTATTTGGTAGCGGCAGCGGAATCGCGTTACTTTTTCAAATTTATAGCGACGCTAGTATTGCCCTACTTTTTTGTGGAGTAGCGTGTAGCGGTATTCCGTTACTTCGTTTTCGTAGCGGGTACAACACTGATTATTTGTGAAATTTCGGCGTGTTTAATCGACCACACTGCGTGAAAGTGAATTTCACGTTCACTGGTTGCGAGGCCGAAACAGCAAGCAGCGAGTGCCCTGCGCTGCAGGAATGTCAGAGACATGCAAGCACTCAATATCTGTGCTGATGGCCCCTTAGAGATAAGACCTTCTAAGTGTGTAGCGCGTGTACGAATGTAGTTTAGAATTTACAGGGTAATGTTGCGACGTCCGTGTGTCACTAGTGCGCATGTTTTTGGGAAACCTTAACGAAAGGTCGCGTTCTTTATGCATTCTTTCACGAGTGATTTGACGCGCTGATTCAAATGCACAGTTACAAAACTGAGTTGGTACGTATACGTTTTCGCGCAATCCCTTGCTCTTTCTTACACATAATGGCTACTCAAGTTTTAAAGAAACTTGTTCTCCTTTGCATACAGACGAGGTTTTGCTTCCCTTTCTGACGTGAGTTGCACAGAAGTGCTTCAGTGCTGCAGAAAAAGAAAGAATAACTAAGAGCACAATGTCTATTCCACGACCTATTCCAATGGGGGTAGCTGCTGCTCTAAATATCTCCTTAAAATTTCCACCGCTCACGTTGAGCATATAGCCGCGTCGCCGAATGATTCGTCACAGTTCGACGGGTGAACCGACCACCCAATGATCACTATAATATATCAATACCTCGAGTTGGCAGTTGGCGTTATAAATGAAACCCGTGCAGAACAAGAAATATCTTTGACACACAGGACAGGGCAATCCAGTTGTGTGTTCTGTGCCCTCGCAGAAACCGTGACTAAGAAGAGAGAGTATTTCGGAGCCACCAGTCATACCTGTCAACCGTCAGAGTCAAAAGTTGAATTGTGTGCGCCTCTGAACGACTGACTAACGTGCTCTGCTTATGTCGGTCCAAGTTTAGAAATGCTGTCTTGTCTGACAGTGAAGTAATTTCAATAATACAACTCGGCGACTGTCTGAATCCGGACATGTCAGCTGCTGGGCGGGGGGAGGGGGTGACCTTTTGGCAGGAAAAGCTACCGGGAATGACAACACAACTATTCCCCACACTCTTCTGTAAATAAACTTCACCGCATAGCACATTGTAACCAACCACCATCTCAAAGGATATTCTTATCTGCCCTGATTTGTTGTAAACGGGAGGCGTAGACCTTTCTTTCTTTTTTTCTGAAAAATGATGAACTGCCCTTATGTAGTTCATAATTGTTAAGGAGAAAGAAAGAAAAGTCTACGCCTCAGTTTACAGCAAATCAGGGCAGATAACGATATCCTTCGGGATGATGGTTGGCTAGGGGCGTTCTATGCGCCGGAGGTGGCCCCAGAAGTGGTGACAGTGGTAACGAGATCGACCAGCCTTTGTTGGGTCTTCACCATATGGGCAACGGACAGGAGCCAGGATCAGGTGATGTGATATGATAAGATATGTTGAAATGATGACGGTCGGAAGTTAATTATATGGCCCTGTCACTACTAGGACTACTTCCCCGTAAGCAGATAAACGTTGAGTCATAATCGCTGGGCTAGTCCACGCTGTTGAAAGAGAACATCACCACATAGCACGCTCCTAGCCAACCCTAATTCCGAATGACACCGTTCGGTAGCCTGACTTGTTGAAAGCGGGAGGCGTGCGCCTTTTTTTGCGACAGTTATGCAGCACATATTTCTCACATAAAAGAGCACGCCTCCCGTTTTCCACAATCAGTGCGAATCAGTGTGCTGTGCGATGGAGTTCTGCTTTAAGAGTACAGGTCCCTGGCGGAAGCAGACTACACGCTTCAACTTTCACCGCAACGCACGATCCCAGCCAGTCGTCATCCCGAATGACATCATTCTCTCCCTTGGTGTGTTGAAAACGAGAGGCGTACGCCTTCTTGTGATATTTATGTACTGTCACAAAAGTCGTACACTCTTAAAAATGAACTTCACCGCATAGCACGCTCCTAGCCAACCATAACCTCGAATGATATCGTTATCTGCCCTGATTTGTTGAAAACGGGAGGCGTACGCCATTTTTGTGACAATTATGAACCGCATAAGTGTCACAGAAAAGGCGTACGCCTACCGCTTTGAACAAATCAGGGCACATAGCGATATCATTCGAGATAATGGTTGGCTAAGAGCGTGCTATGCGGTGAAGTTCATTTTTAAGAGTGTACGCCCCGCACTTTCCACAAACCACGGGTGATGACGGCATCATTCCGCGTGGTCTTCAACGTGCTATGTGCTCAACCTCTGTTTCAAGGGTGGGGGACGCAAACCCGCGCAGAGTCAACCGTTATCAATTGGGAATGTGTTAACACGCAGGCTGGATCCGCCCCCACTTGTGTGCACTTTTAAAACGGAACTTCACCACAAGGCACGCTCCTAGCCAACCATCATTTCGAATGATATCATTCTGTCTCCTGATTTGTTGAAAATGGAATGAGGCATCTATCTGGGACACATTATGCATGTGTCGCCAGATAGGCACCTCTCCCTGTGTTGAACAAATCAGGAGACAGAATGATATCATTTGAAATGGTGGTTGACTAGAAGCGTGCCATGTGGTGGAGGCGTACACCTTTTCTATGACAATTATGAACAGCATAAGTGTCACAGGAAAGGCGTACGCCTCCTGTTTTCAACAAATCAGGGCAGAAAACGATATCATTCGAGATGATAGCTGGCTAGGAGCGTGCTATGGAGTGAAGTTCATTTTTAAGAGTGTAGACTTCCCATTTTCCCATTTTTAAAAAGGCGTAGGCTTCCCATTTTACACAAGGCAGGAGTGAGCATAATAGCACCTGAAATGATGGTTGGCTATAGAAACATGTCGGGCGATAAAGTCGTTTTAAAGAAAACCTTCGCAAGGATTTAAAAAAAAAAACTTAGGGTAAGTATCACACCGAAAACGTACCTCCTCCACCATACCGAATACGGCATTCGCATTCATTTTACGCGAGTAATTAATTCGGGAATGATGGAAATTGTAAACTGAAACCGAAACGCGAATAGCAGAAACAGAGCACCATACTGCGGCGGTTCGTCCGGAGGCGGATTCCGTGACGTCACCCAGCATTGTTGTCGGCTTCAAAACCAGCATTCTCCCTTGTGTTTTGAAGGAAACAAAGAGGGACGTCCCATGTAGTTGCCGTTTCCGTCGTGTAAGGAATCGCTTGTCGCAAGCACTCATGTAACATATGAGCCGACCACTTTGGCGTCGATTGCAACGGGATAGAAGCGAGTACGCTTTGGAAAAAAAAAAGGTTCTATCCTTCCAAAACACGAGCAGATCAAATGAAGCAGCAGCGGAAAAAGATTCCGGATGACATCAGCAGTGTGTTGCTTTCAGTGCTCTCTCGCTTCACAGATGCGAATCGCCCGCTTTTTTTAAGAAATTCGTTTGTACAAAAACTACGCAGTTTACAAACGAGATATTTCATACACATGTGCCTGTCATCCGAAAAGTTACATCCTTTGGGATATCAGGAGCATGTGCACGAAATATTTCGTTCCAAAGCTGCACAGATTTTATCAAACGAATTTATTACGAAGCGAGCGATTCGCCTCTGTGACGCGAAAGGGGGGGGGGGGTATGTTAATTAAGAATAAAAAAAGGGAAAGCACACATTGCTGACGTCATCCGGCAAGGGAGAATGCAGGTTTCGAAGCAGACGACAATGCTGGGTGACGTCACGGTATCCGGACGAAACGCCGCAGTATGGAGCTCTGTTTTCTGCTCTTCGCATTTGGGCTTGCCATTGTCATTATTTACGAATTAATTAACATTAAAATGAATGCGAATGTTTTATTCGACATCGATGGGTTGTTCGGTATGATGCTCACTTACCTCTTTTCGAATCCTTACGAAGTCTCCCGTGATGAAGTATAGCAACAGACCATACAGAATACACGCCTTGTTTCAGGCAAGGAACTTATCATCGACACCACACACTGTTAAAGGGGCAATAAACAGGCATACAAGGTGCACATTTTTTTATGCATTGTGATACGTTGCCAACGGTGAACGTTTTCAAAAAATTGTTGTCGCAAAAAAGTAAATAATGGCTCCACACCGACGCAATATTCACTGCACTCTTTTGGGCTAATGCCCCGCTCTGCGATGCTCTGGCGACAATGGCCTTACGTCATTTTTACGTCGCGCATCATCAACCATTCAACATGCGGGACGCTTATCCATTGACTTCGTTGTAATATCGAGAAGTAAGGTAAATTCTAAACATATTGTCATTTGTCAATCCCAAGATAGCAAGTTCAAACCGTACCAAAAGTCCGCTCTGTTCCATTTCATGTGCCCACTATGTTCTCAGTGCTGTATTGCTCCGCGAGGTCACCGCGATGTTCCCGCAACCGCTTCCTTCGCTTTACACAGTGGGGCTCGTCATTGACTGTGAGAGACCCAGGCAGCACAACCCGCGGGAAAAGAATGGGAACGCAATGGGGGGGGGGATATATTTATTAGACGAAAAGGAAAAAAACGGGGAAAGGTCAGCCAAACGGGACGTCGGCTTGCTATTCCAGAAATAAGAAATAATAATAAATAACTAAAAAGAAAAGATAAGAGTTAAAGAAAGAAAGAAATAGGAAGGAATAAGAAAGAATTAAAGGAAGAAAATTAAGAAATAAGAAATAAAGAAAAAGAATTTGGAAATAACGAAAAACTAACAGATGATCAAAGAAGGATGAGGTAGATTAATGACAAAGATGACAAAAAAAAAAGATGACTAACAAACGGTGAAGGAATGATGAGATGAATCACAGATGGGGGCTTCGGCTCCTGAATGGGCGATAGTGCCCGACTGGTTCCCAGCGGTGTGGGAACTGAGGAGGTAGAACATAAGAGAAGATAAGGTAGTCCCCCGACGGTGCCCTGATCATTTCCCGCTCGGTCTCCTTTTGGTCATGTAAACAATAATATAGGATCGCTCCCCGATGCTGCTCTGATCATTTCCCGGTCTGGACTGACCTTGGTCATGTGACCAAAATATAGGATCGCTCCCCGATGCTGATCTGATCACTTCACGATAATCAGTCACATGACCGGGGTGGTGCAACGGATTTCTCTTCCTAGACTGTCAGGCGCCGAGTGATGCAATCACGTAACCGACAGTTTCGAATCTGGCCAATGATGTTCCTCGATCATCCAGCCCTGTTTGCACTGTCGGAGTCCCCGTCGCTCTCGCTGCGAGAAACGAATGTATCCGGCCGTGCTCCCGAAACTTTAGAGGAATTCCAACATTTTTAAGCGATTCATCGAGTGGTAAGTGCTATTTCTTTTTGTGGTATTCCTCGCATTTATAAACGTTACTCATAGATGCTTTTCAACATGAATGACACCGTTCTAGAAGGCTTCTCTCGAAACTTTTTTTTTAATTCCGTGTTAGCACCGCGAAGCAACTGTGGCTATGAGCGGCGTACAGACGTGGACAGATGAAGAGAGGACAGCAGGAAGGAGTAGGGGACAGGGGGGTTAGTATGCGTCCTGGGCCGACTTCAAGGGGAACTGTGCCGACATTCGTCTGGAAAGTCTTCGGAAAACCCAGGGAAAACCTCAGACAGCACAGCCGGTGACAGGATTCGAACCCGCGTCACCTCCCAGTCTCGGCGTGGAAAGCGATCACTCTAACCACTATGCCACGGGAGCTGGTCTCTCTCGAACCTTAGCAGCGCAGCATCGCATAGTTTCGATTTCAGTGATCCATTGTGGTTTATGCGTTGCTTTTAGGATAATGGACTCCGTTTTGGTGAAATTATGGTTGAGTAAAGTGTGGAATTGTATGTATTGTGTATTTGACATCGAACGAAATATAACCATTTCTCAGGACGACTGCGTGCTGCAGATGTGCTTTCCATCTCCTGCGTGCGTACAAAACTGGGATGCTGGAGGACTTCAGCTGAAGGTTCGTTTTTGTAGTCATTCTAAATAAAAAGAAAAGAAAAAAAGGAACCTCCGAAATGAATAAATTATTCTGTTTTAATCCTTTTGCGTAATGTGATCAACGCATGATATGTCAATTTGTTTGAAACTGTGAGTAAATGAAAGCTATCCTGATCTTTCATTCAGAATTACATGCTGGACCACTACCACGGCGTGCTAAATCAATGCCTTGATGAAGGTATCACCGAAGTGCCCAACACCAAATCTCTGCCTCAGAGCCAGTGATGACGGTCAAGATTTTTCTAGCGATCTTGTCATGTCATGCTGAAAACTGTAAGTTTAGCTATTTGGTCTGTATTCAATAACGTGTGCACCTTGTGGTGTGGTGTACTTTTCTCAGTGTAACCCTGACCTCAAGCTATCTTCCACTTTCAGAATCCACCCCGCACTTCGGTTACAACACTATGAACCTATCGCGCTGTGATGCTTGCTTGAAAGGGATACAATCTGGTATGCTGTGTTGTTTTTCTTTTAAAAAGACTTCAGGTATCCATAATAAAAGGCCTTCGTAGCAAGAAAGCCATAAGAAAAGGCACCTTCGTGATACATTAATTTTTCTCCTATAAAGACAAGGGTATGAGTCACACTACATGTGCCATACTGCACTCTCAGAAAAAAAGGGTGGAGCAATTAGACCTTTTAGGAGGTAATTGTTGTCGCATACCGTATTACCGCGTATTATCCGGCATGCCGGATTAAAGCGAGGTTGACCTGCATGCCGGGAAACCCCGTATTTCCCGGCATGCCGGCAAATGCGAGAATCGGGGACGTAGTCTTCCAGGAGTCAACCGAGGTCCTTCACAACAGTTCAATGACACACGCGGGGAAAGTCCAGGGAAGGATGACGTCACGGAACGAACGCTGGTTCTTGCTCTACTGTTCCCTCCGGAGGATGAAAGCCCATTCATTGTGCTAATATTATCTTCACTGGACAATCTTGACCTGCTTACGGCCGCTTGGGTCTTGCTCTGGCATTACTGAGCCTGCCACCATGGATGAAGGTCCGACTCCGGCTCGTACGCACACGCGTAGTTACACGATCTCGTTCAAACTGGACGTGCTGAAGAAGCTGTCCGAACTTCATGGTAACATCAGCGCAACAGCACGATTTTTCTGCATTCCTCGTTCGTGCGTGCAGGACTGGTTGAGGCAGCAGGACAAGCTCGAAGCGTGCCCCTGTTGGAAATTCCTACTTGACTCCATATGGTATTATGACACCAGGTCCTACATGATGAAGGAACCTACATACAAATAGGATCCTGTTTAATTGTGGGTCCTACATGCAAATGCGATCCTACATATAAACAGGATCCTATTTGGTTGTGGGACCTACATGCAAATGCGATCCTACATATAAACAGGATCCTATTTGATTGTGGGACCTACGTTGGGTCCTACATGCAAATAGGTCAAAGTCTCTCGTGGTGATCCTGTATAATTTGTGCACCCTATTGTGCTGTGTATATTAGGAAATAACAAATCATGCAGCTTCTGTTTTTTTTTTTTTTATTGATATCGTTCATCATCCCTCTGACATGACTGTTGAACAATCACACTCTTGCCTGATGTACAGCGTCTTCAACACCTTTACAGATCATGCTAGATGATAGCTCTAAGATACATTTCTTGTAGGCATCTGAAACAATAAAGTCAGTTAGGAAGATAGATTTAACAAGGGATAATAGATTATGTGTCACATAAAATATGCCAAACTCGTGCACAGGTTAACCAGACTTCCCACATATGCTGTTACTTGAGGTCCAAAGACAATGGTTTTGTTTGTTAGCAGTAAGATCAATTAACTATGACAACTGGGGCTACAGCAAGGGTGTCAGTAAGGCATTACCTGAACAGGGTGAAAACAATGCACGTTGAGTTATAATATCCGCAATTATTTACATTCTGTACATATTCCTTCCACACTCGGGGAAAATATGCATGACCAAAGCTGAGTTATTATGAATTAATAACCAAAAAAGGAAGATCTGTATCTTTAGAGCACCGATACCCTGTAGCACGGCCGCTGAAGCATCACACATGATATCAACCTGATGTTAAGTGATGATACAGGTTAACCAACAGGGTAAGAGCACAAGATTACAGATGGAGGATAAGGAAATAGGTAACAATAGGGTAATAATCGCACTGAGCGGATAAAGTTATACGAACCCACACGCTAGGAAGAATACAACGCAAAAGGTGCACGAAACATGCACACAACTAACCTTCAATTCACGAAATCCAACAGCTTTCGGTCTTCCAAGGTACACACACAGAAACAGGTCCAGATACCACTAGTAAGGCATGAAATACAGTCACAGCACTGCGGGGCACCAAAACCACCAAAAGTACGACGAAAGACGCTTCCCGAACGAGAGCTCTCTGGACGTGCGTCCGAACGCTTCTAAGATTTCCCTTCCAAATGAGCTGGAGGAATTCCAAGCTCCAACGGCGCCACCTGGCTGTAACGGCTCTCCACCATGCTCTCCTCGCGCTACATCCAGAAAGCAGAAAGTCGCGCGTACGGGTGACCAGTGCCATTGGAAAGAGGACGTTTTTCCCGCCAAAATAAGTCTTCAATCACATTCCTACGCCAACAAACAACCGACATCGAAAAAAATGCCCCCAGCCCCATGTATAACGAGCCGCTTTTGCCATGTTGTCCTCACTCGAGAATGGAGAGAGATAAAAAGATCCCGCAAGTTTCTAGCCGTTCGGTGTTCGGAGTGCACGAATACGTTAATAGGTGCTTCAGATCTCCCACAGGGTTCAAACCTAAAAACAGGGCCGAAGGTTGCAGAACTAGGAGAGTCAGCCTAAGGAATTTCGGGAATAACGCCATAACTTGTAGTAAATAGACGGAAGGTGCGAATTGAAAAGTTGTAGAACAAAGAACGAAGAACACGCATCCAAAATTTCCAGTAAATTGGACGTTATGTAAGCGAGATTACGGCACTAAAGGAACGGCACTCACGGAAGCGTCTCCGAGCGGCGTCAGCCAGACTTGCTGGCGCCAGTGCCATGACCCTCCAACTCCAAAGCCCATATCTGGGGAACGGAGAGTCGCGCGCTTACGGGATTAAAGCGGTTGGAAAGAGCACGTCAAGAGCTTCAAACCTATGTCAAACACGACTCTGTAGGTGCTATTTAAACGGTTTTAGGGAAAAAACAGCCGGCAGTCCCATGTATTGGGAGGAGTGTAAACACGGAAACCTGTAGCTCGAGAACCAGAAGACTTTGACAGCTGTAGTAAATTTTGCCACGTTCACCGATTTGAGGCGAGTACACTCTAGAAAGATGAAAACTGTCCATCGCGGGCTTCCATCCGTAAAAGGGCGTCAAAGCTTAGAAAAACAGAGTTACGAACGCGTCTCTGCCCACAACCCCCGAACCGCTAAAGACCGACCCATGGTTCCATTTGACCGATCGTAGAGCGACTCAAGTCCTACTAGGACGGAAATTCTGGTGGCGACATGAGCAGCGGGGCGGATGTTACGGAGCTCCGAATGCATCGGAAGTGCACACGGAGGCCTGGAATTTTCAAGTATCTCGACTACTCTTAGGCTTCCTGCGAGCCGTGAGCGTGTACGTGAAGGCGAAGGATTGGGGAATCCGTGACAACAAACCGCGTCCTGATAGAACCGGTTTAGTCCTAGAAATTAGACCGAGAACCCCGTCGACACCGCAATGTCGCTCGATGGGGTTCAACCGCCACCTCGACCTGTTGCGCACTACTGTCGAAGTTTGTGCTTAAATAGCACTCAAAGGAATGCACGCATCATTGTATGCTTGATGGTTCGTCGACTAGTAATGGACATACTCTATGCATGTTCCATAAATGAATGCAACCAGTCCATTCACTTGTTTTTAACCTAAAAATATATATTTACTTGCAGTGGTTCTAATAGAATTCGCACTTGATAACCTGCCGTATGTATGCGGGTTGGCAAACGTGATTGAATATGAATATAGTTCATTCTAGGCCCCAGTTTTGAAGGATATATATGAATATATGCAATCAAATAATGTTTGTTGCTGTGTTAATATATCACTTCCATATCTCAAAATAATTCCCCACGTCCTCCACACATGAAACCAAACAGGTCACGTAAGATCTCCCATAGCTCCTTTTCGATGCCTTGTAGGATCCTACAAGTCTCCTACGTAGCCGGATATAGGCAATGTAGTGTCCTACAACTCTCCTATATTGCCGAATATGGGACAAGTAGGACACCACAACTCTCCTACATAGCCTAATATGAGACATGAAGGATCCTATGACTCACCTATATGTGAGTGAATATAGGACATGTAGGATCCCACAACCTTCCCACATAATACAAAATAGGACATAAAGGATCCTACATCAATTTGTATAGGATAAATAGGATCGCATACAACCTATTTGGCTTTTTTTCAACAGGGGCAGGACCGACGACGACTTGGTCATCAGGAAACGTAGGTGCATACCTTCTTCCGAGGACACCGCAAAGAAACGTGCAAGGTACCCTGCGATGGAGGAAAGCCTTGCTAGCTGGATATCCGAAGAACGAAAGCAAGGTATTCCTGTTTCTGCATCCCACATCAAGGCGCGGGCCGAAGACTTACTAAGCAAGAGCGACGGTGCAACGAACTTCAAGGCAAGCAATGGTTGGTTGGAAAGGTTCACCAAAAGGTACAAAGTTGTCAACAGGTCAGTCACCAGTGTTGGGCAAAAGGTTCCGGACAATGCGCGTGAGCTGTGCCATTGTTTTTTCAAGTTTCACGAATCAGTAATTGGAGGAATTGAACTGAAGAACATTGGAAACATGGACGAGACTCCGATGTATTTTGACTTGCCACAGAATAAGACGTACGACTTTAAGGGAGTCAAGCACGTAACATGCAGGACAACCGGCAAGGACAAGCTTCGATACACTGTTGTTCTCAGCGCAATGGCCGATGGTACAAAACTGAAGCCGATGATAATATTCAAAGGACTCAAGAACGTGCCAAAGGTTGACTTCCCTAAAGAAATTGTTGTTTCCGTGGCAATGAAAGGGAGCATGACTGCTGAGCTTATGAACACCTACAAGCAAAAGGTCTGGGCTGCACGACCGGGTGCCTTCTTCAAACCCAAATCAGTGCTGGTGATGGACAGTGCGCCAGCGCATCTGAAGACTACAACAAAATCAAGCTTCAAGCAGCATTACGCCACCTGCCTCTCGATTATTCCTGGTGGACTCACACCACTTCTTCAGCCTGCCGACGTAGCTTGGAATCGCAACTTCAAGACAGCGATGAGGAGCCTGTGGACGGAATGGTTGAGGAATGGAGAAGTGGAGCACACGAAGTCGGGAAAACGCCGCTCCGCTTCATATGCCACCATTGCACAATGGGTCAAAGAGGCATGGAGTCAAGTTCCCGAGGAGCTGATTCGTCAATCTTTTATCAAGTGTGGACTTGTGGCAGAAGCAGACTCCAGTAGTCTACATGGACGTTTAGCTGATGTTCTGACGACGGGCACGATGGAGCCCAGCCCGATCCACGACGAAGAAAACGGGTCTGGACTCACTGACGCGGAAAGTTGCGATTCTTCTGATGACGAGGACATAAATGCCTTATAAGTTTGTTGTACTATTGCATATAGCCTTCTGTTTGTGATAGCATGTCGTTGTACAATAAAGGTTTTGTAAGAATTACTTGTCTCAGTCATTCTGTACCACGTGCCGGCGACCTCGTTTAATCCGGCATGCCGGGATAGACCAGGCAGGCAGATCGCGAAAGTTGGTCGACCTCGGAAAATCCGGCATGCCGGATAATACGCGGTAATACGGTATGTTGTGCCTAAAAGGTTGCAAAGTTCTACCTGCTACCTCACTCTCTGCCACGAATAATAGGGTTGCCGCTTCTGATTCGATGAGCGAGGGGGACGTACACCTTTTTG